>NC_142950.1:7223400-7330900 GCF_046866305.1 Octopus bimaculoides
TCTCTCACTCTAAATATCTATTTCTTATATTTAACTTATATATTTTTAAAAACTAATGAGGTCTGACAGCTGTTTAATCATTAAGGGGAATCAACTAATTGCCGTCGATGCTGTGGTGGCATAAACAAATTCAAAATAGTCTTCAGCACAGCATTAGAAGAACGAGGCCATTGCTAATAGTAATGTTTTTTAAAACTTTTAACCAAGGTATGAAGCCATTAGCTTTTGGAGGCGTTGTGTAGGGGGTCTTAATGTAATTTTTGATTCCAGGAGGACAAACGACAAAGCTGGCTTTTGGCAAGATTTGATCTGGGTCCAAAAGGATGTAACTAAATAATGAAAGGCACCCCATCCATACCTGCCACTCCAGAACCCTAATGAGAATATAGTGAACTGGAAGGAATAATATATTATATCAAAATGTCTATTCTTTTCAATAATGAAAAGAAACAGGAAAAACAACAAAACAAAACAACTTATGCTTTGTCTTCTTGTTCATATATTTTCGCTTGAATGGTTTGTGTGAGCTTGTACACATGTGTTGAAGCAAGTAAAATTTTGAAGACAAATCGTCTCATTATGTCAGCTCTTCAGAATACTAATTGCAGAAATAGTAATTATGGTCATTCTAAAAACTGAAACAAAAGTAAAAGGGGTTTCTTTTAGTATTTCCCCCCCCCCCCCTCCTGCTAATGCTTCATCTCTACAATTAACCAATACAAAATGTATCTTTATTCCCCCAGTTAATTTTCTAACTTTGACTTGAATGACTCTTTATATTACTCTGCTATGAAAATAGAACCGAATTCATTCATTCAAGTTTCTGGTTCTAACTAATTCTGGTCACATATCTATTTTATATTATTGCACTAGACAGGCAGACACACATACATACTCAAATGTGCATACAGAATGACCTGTTGACCAATGTTAGCAAAAAGATGTATTGAAATTGTTAAAAATTTAATCTGAATCGTCATCAAATTAATTAAAAATTTATCTGATTCAAAACAAGCTATGAACTATATTAATTTTTTATCAAATAACGTTACCTGTCTCTGTCAGTTTCCACTTCCTTCTTTTTGCAGTTTTGACAAATGTAATGTGATTAATGTACCTCTGATTAGTTTATACTGATGACACACCATGATGTTGAAACTGTTCTGTTTATAAATATTAAAAGATTAAATATAATATTAAGAACAAAAATACAGAGTAATTTTTATTTAATCAATGAGAATTCTTTTACAGCAAAACATCTTTCTTTTGCAAAGAAACTGAACAACAGTGACATAAGAAACAAGCTTTTAAATTATACAGCAACTATCCCATTGAAACAGCTGTAAAAATTTTCACAACTCCATAGTTCCAGGTTTAGTCCCACAGCGTGACACTTTGGGCAAGTGTCTTCTACCATAGCCTCAGGTTTAGCTGAGCCTTGTGAGTGAATTTGATAGATGGAAACTGAGTGAAGCCTGTCATGTATGTATGTATGTGTGTGTGTTGTCTTTGTATCCATCCACTACTTGACAAACTGATGTTAGTGATTTATGTCTCTACAACTTAGCAGTTCAGCAATAGAGACCAACACAAAGTACCAAGCTTCAAAAAACAAAAAAAACACTTGGGTTAATTAATTCAACTATGATTCTTCAAGGTAGTGCCCCAGCATGGCCACAGTTTAATGACTGAAATGAAAAAAAGTTAAAATGCACAGCAGTGGTTGTCAGCAGGGTAGTAACTTCTACCTGTGGGTAGTTGGTGTATATTTTGGCACAATTTCAATGTCCACTTTTCCAAGCTTGCATGAATGAGACAGTTTACCAAGGTAGACTTTCTATGACTGGATGCCTTCTCTGTCACACACCCTTGTTTCCAACCAAGGTAATATTCATGGCCGAACACAGAGAAACATCACAGAATATTAGAAAGGGAGGACGCTCAAACGAAGACATGAAGACAAAGTGCCACAAATGTAAGGCATATGCTCACACACACACTAAGCTTCTTTCAGTTTCCACCTACCAAATCCACTCACAAGGTTTTGATCGGTTTCGAGTTATAGTAGAAGACATTTGTCCAATGTTGCCACAAAGTGTGGTGGAACTCAAGACCATGTATTTAGGAAGTGAATTTCTTAACCTCACAGCTATGACAGGACATTAAAACTGAACACAAATGAAAAATGGCTACAAACCAACATAATCATCATTGTTTAACGTCCGCTTTCCATGCTAACATTGGTTGGATGATTTGACTGAGGACTGGCAAGCCAGAAGGCTGCACCAGGCTCCAATCTGATCTGGCAGAGTTTCTACAGCTGGATACCCTTCCTAACGCCAACCACTCCGAGCATGTAGTTGGTGCTTTTATGTGCCACCAGCACGAGGGCCAGTCACACGGTACTGGCAACAGCCACGCTCAAAAAGGTGTTTTTTACGTGCCACCTGCACTGAAAATATATATTGGAATTGATTTCACAGATCCAGAATTTTGTATCTCCGGACATTAAGAGTAGCCCAGTGCAAGGTATCAAACCTTGAACATGTCCAGGGTACTGAACTGACCAGGGCTGGACTGTCCAAATCTGTGAAGTAATCAAGATTCATCATCATCATCATTTAACATTTGTTTTCCATACTGGCATTGGTTGGATGATTTGACAGGAGCTGTTAAGCCAGAGAGCTGCACCAGGCTCCAATTGTTTTGACATGGCTTCTACAGCTGGATGCCCTTCTTAAAGCCAACCACATTACAAAATGTGTTGGGTGCTTTTTTTATGTGGCATCAGATTGTTTGATGCTATTAAAAAAATGGCAGAACAAAACCGTTTGATCTCAAAATTGTCACAGGTGAGTTTTAGTGTTGTGAAATGCAGATCCTCTGCCAAGAAGGGAATGCTCATCTTTGGTGGGGTGGTGGGGCAGTGGACAACTGTGAGTGGCATGGAGAGGTTCATAGAGGTGGATACGAGCAGTTAGTGATGGGTGCAGGAAAGACGAGTGTGAAAGGTGTGTGTGTGGGGGAGAAATAAGGGGATAGAAGAGAGGAGTTGCAGCAGGGATCAGTGAAAGTTGCAGAAGTGACACAGAGGAGGGAGTGACATTTGTGAGTTTCAACAGAGGTGGAGATGGTTAAAAAGTTGAAGATGGAGGGCCATAAAATGAAAGGTAACATGCTCAAGAAGATGGGAGAGAATGGAATCAATGGAGTGATGCTGGTGGAGGATTACAGATAAGCTCACCACCATCAATTCATTGCAGAAGAGTTCACTGCCATCAACTCAGTGTGAAGAAAGTTTGAGAAAATATATCCATAATGTATATATTATGTTCTGATGTATATCTAAACTCAGAACATAATATATACTTATATATATATATATATATATATATATATATAAATATATATGTGTGTGTATGTATGTATGTACTTACATATAAAAGCACCCACTACATTCTTGGAGTAGTTGGCGTTAAGAAGGGCATCCAGCTGTAGAATCTCTGCCAGATCAGATTGGAGCCTGGTGCAGCCATCTGGTTTGCCAGTTCTGTCAAATCGTCCAACCCATGCTAGCATGGAAAGCGGACGTTAAATGATGATGATGCAAATGAATACCTCACTATTGAGAGTTGAAAACTATTTTATTGAACAAAAAACAAAAGTAATGGAGACCAACACATGCAATCAAGGATTTTTATCTTTTGGGTTAAAACATGGTATGTACTAAATATAAAGGAAAAATTAACTTAATTTTAAATTTGCACTTCTTTACAACATAAACCAATACAAAATTCAAATTTATATTATTCAAAATTGTGGATGGTGAACTTACCAGACATGGAGGTGGAGGTACAAGCAACACCTAAGAAAGGTGAGATGGGTTAAGTAACTTGCACTGGGTGAAAAAAAAAAAGCAGTGAAGCAGAGGTGAGATGAGGATGTTTTTGAGGCAGAGGTTAGGCATTGCTAAGGAAATGGGAAATGGAGAAGGGAGTGGAAAGTGTGATGGGGTGGGGGTAGAATAAACAAAAAGAAAGATCAAAAAGCAAACAGTAAGAATGGTCACAGAAGATTGGTGCTGTGCCAAAAACAGTAAAAGTATATCCAATGTAATCCATTTGGAAATCAAAGAGTTCAAAATTGGGAGTTCCAAGGTCGAATCTGAGGGAAATTCGAAAAACAGTTCCTTTTTCTTTCACCTTTCACTTGTTTCTGTCATTAGACTGTGGCCATGCTGGGGCACTGCCCTGAATTTTCTAGTCGAATGAATCGACCCCAGCACTTATTCTATTTCCTCTTTTGTCAAACTGATAAGTTACAAGGATGTAAACACACCAACACCAATTGACTAGCAGTGTAGGGAAACAAACTGACACAAAGAAACACACATATGACAGGCTTCTTTCAATTTCCATCTACTAGATCCACTCATAAGACATTGGTTGATGTGAAGCTATGGTAGAAGACACTTCACCCCCACCTACCCACCCAAGATGCCATGCAGTGGGATTGAGTATGGAACCATGTGGTTCAGAAGCAAACTTCTTATCCCATAGCCACGCCCACCAAATTCACTCACAAGACATGGACCAACCTGGAGCTATAGCAAAACACAAAGTGCTGCATAGTGGAACTGAACCCGAAACCACATGGTTCCAAAGTGAGCTTCTCAACCACACAGCCATGCATATGCATACATCTTTTGTAAGGAATACCTAAGGGTGGTTAAATAGAAAAAAAAAAGTACAAACTACAAAGAATATGATGTTAGTTTAACACTTGAAATGAATGTGGTATGTTTTAATGTTTTGGATGCCAATCCTCTTTCAGAAAAAAAAAAAAGAGAAACATGGAGCAAGAAGGAGAATAAAAAGCAAAATAAAATGGATAGGCGCAGGAGTGGCTGTGTGGTAAGTAGCTTGCTTACCAACCACATGGTTCTGGGTTCAGTCCCACTGCGTGGCACCTTGGGCAAGTGTCTTCTACTATGGCCTCGGGCCGACCAAAACCTTGTATATATGTATGTGTGTGTATATGTTTGTGTGTTTGTGTTTGTCCCCCCAGCTTCGCTTGACGACCGATGCTGGTGTGTTTGCGTCCCCGTAACTTGGCGGTTCAGCAAAAAGAGACAGATAGAATAAGTACTAGGCTTACAAAGAATAAGTCCTGGGGTTGAGTTGCTTGACTAATGGTGGTGTCCCAGCATGGCCGCAGTCAAATGATGACTGAAATGAGTAAAAGAGAGAGTATTTGGACCAAGAAATTTTTCAAAATGTCGTTAAACCACCCTTAGATATTCCTTACAAAAGATGTATGCGTATGCATGGCTGTGTGGTTAAGAAGCTCACTTTGGAACCATGTGGTTTTGGGTTCAGTTCCACTGTGCAGCACCATGTGTTCTTGCTATAGCTCCAGGTTGATCCATGTCTTGTGAGTAAATTTGGTGGATGGAAACTGTGTGGAAGCTTATTGTGTGTATATGTGCATGTATGTAACACATGAATGTTCCGAGACGCCTCACCGGAGCCAAGAAACAAAAGAAAAATAGTGTAATATCAAGAACGCACGCACACACACAAAGAGAAATGGTTGTTTCACTGCAAAATTTAAATCTCATTTCAATGTCGATATTTTCGTTGCTTTGAAACCGAGACTTGTTCACCGACAAAAAAGATGCAGTACGAGTTTTCGTCAGGAGTCTGCCATGGTTTCAAAGAACGAAAATATTTAGACACAAACGAAATTGAAATCTTGCAGTGAAAGTAACGGCTTTTGTTGTTCTGGAATTGTTTACAAACATCTTACACGCTGCAAATTCTCTTAAATATTCAACCTTACCCCTGACCCTATTTATAAAACTTGACACTCTTTTCCTGATATTAAAATAAATTCTCTTTAACATGCCTTTAAATTGTTGGTATAGAAATAATTATAACCTGGAATATACATATATATATGTGTGTGTGTGTGTGTGTGTGTGTGTGTATAGAACAGATTTCTTTACAATAGAGACGTAATACTGAAATAGTGTAAGAGATTGCTTTGGGCTCGCATTAGGTAAGAAATTGGAAATTTTTTGGGGCCCATGAAACTGCATGGACTTTGGCTTGAAGCCAGTTACTTTAAGTATTTTATTTCGAGTTTATGTATATATGAATGTATAAGCCAATGATTTTTTTCTTTTTTTTTTTTTTTTAGAAATGCGTAAAAAAATACGGAGATTATGATTCTGAAAAAAAATTGTTTCAAAATATTTCAACCCCCCCCCAAGCAGGCTATTTACATGCTAGAAATAACAGCCAAATCTCACAAAACTGCGATAACATAAAGCAAGAAATGTGTAATCAATCTACTCACCTTTCTGCAGAGATTTCTTTCATAGTAATTTCCCAGAGTAAGTTAAAAAATGTCGCGAAATGGTACGATGTTGTGTGAAGATTGGCAAATGGTGATCCCAAAAAGTGGCGATAGCGAATAGCAATCATGACAGGGCACTGGGGATCAAAAGTAAGGTACAAAACCATCAAGAAACGTTGATTCAAGACGCATGTCAAAGGTGAGAGAAAGGAGATGCAAAATGCCAAACTGCAGAGGAAAAAGTTGCCGTACAGTTGAAAAAGTTTCAAGTGTCCTCATTCTTCAGCCGTGAGAAACGGAAAAATGACTTTTGAAACAGTCAAGAATTCACAACAGCAGTATTAAGCAATAAATATGTGGCGAAATTGTAAACTTGAAGCGAACAGCAGATCAAAAGAACCGAACTTGGTACGAGGGTGGATCATGGTAGGAAGAAAACTTGTCGAAAGTAGCGAAAGGAACTGGAAAATAGCCATACTGTCGTAGTTACAAGAAACTGTATTGCTTAGAAATAAATATTGGCAGGAAAGTAACTCAGCAATTACGAGTGTAAGATTTAACTGCCATTTCTAGCAAAAGGTGATGCAAAGGACGTTATCAAAGCTCAGGAGTAGCAGTGAGAGTTGATAGATGTACGTGAAAATCGTTCACGCACTCCCTATGCTGAAAGACGAAAAAGCAGCTGGAACAAGCTTGAGGGGCTATCTTTCGTAAACAAAAGCATGTGCTTCAGTTGACAATAATTATAATTAAAATGAAAGATAGCCGGCTTGAGGAGTTTCCTGACCGGAAAATTGTTTCCCAAATAATGATAATATGACATGGAAACCAGAATTGACAAATGTTACTAATTTTGCTGTTAAAAAAATATTTAAACCTTTTAACGTAGTGGCATAACGATTGATTGAAAAACGGCGTTACTTTGGTAGCTGGACGACTTCTTTATTTTTCCAAACGGTTTTTAGTAGAAAGTGGGTTATACATCTTTAGATTGTATAACTGACTTTCTACTATAAAATTAAAGAAATACAACGGAACGCTGAACTCCAGACTAAACAACTTAAACAACATTTATTTACTTGGTAAAACATACAAATCTTTAGTTATACATCTTTAGAGGTGAGTATAATGAGCTGTCGAGTATAAGACCGAAAGATGTAGAGACAGCTTTAAACACACGTCCTTGCTCAATCGCTGGCCAGCGTGAAAGAGAATGAATTGATCGGGAAACGCTTGCTTTATTAATTCTACGCATGCGAAGGCGTTACTACAGGTTCTAATGTTGGCTGCATATATTTCACTTCGGTTGGTCACTAGTTTTTTTCTCTCTGGGGTGCAGCCTCTCGTATTTTCTGGACCACTTCTTTAGTCACGTCCAACAAATCATTGGGATATCTTTTTTTTACACGATTCGTACAGTTTATCAAGAACTTTTGCCAACCTAATATGGCCTGGCATGTCTTGTACCCACTTATATATGAACACTAGCAGGTGTCCTCCAAAAACTCTAGCCACTTTTTTTTTTTTTTTCCATTGTACTTTATGTATCTCTTTCTATTGGGGTTTGGTTTGGGAGTGGACTGGTGAAATTTTTCTTATGTGCATGCCTGTGTGGTTGTTGTTTTCTTTGTTATGAGCAGGGTTAGCAAGCTGTTTTTATTAGTGGAACGTTAGACATTCAAGAAACTTCCAAGAGAAACGTTAAGCTTCTTGAATAATTAAGAATCGAGTCTCATGACACACATGATTGGAGAAACTTAGAAAGGGAGGTTACTCTGGAGAAACTGAGGAAGGGAAGTTACTCTAAAATCTTTCTTGCAAGGAAGTTCATTCAACTATCTAGCTACTGCTACAAGTCTTTAATTCAAGCCTTTTATTTACAAAAAAAAAAGAAAAAAAAAAAAAAAAAAAAAAACCTTCCTCCAATCTATATGAAGCTTGGTATTATGAAGCAGTTTGTTGAAGTTCTGGATAAAGACAGACCGTTTTTTTCACTATTTTTGCAACATATTTCCCAGTCTCAGCAGCAAAAAGATAAATGCTGGAGTATTTGATGAGCCTCAGATCAGAAAATTTATGAAAGATGAGAAAATGAAACATGAAACTTATTTGTGATAGTTGTAAATAACTTTCTGGGAAACAAGAAAGCAGCCAGTTATGCTAAAATAGTCGACAACATGCTGGAGAATTTTTAAATGTTGACGGCAAATATGAGCATAAAGTTGCACTACCCCCAGAGTCACCATGATGAATTCCCTAAAAATCTTGGTGACACAAGTGACAAGCATGGAGAACATTTTCATCAGGACATAAAATCAATGGAACAAAGCTATCAAGGCAAATGGGACTTTATACGATGATGGACTATTACTAGAACTCGGCTCATGATTTTCTTGGGGTTCGTCACTCAAGCAAAGTATCCAAACAGATATTCATGGGAAATTAGGCATAAAATAATGATATAATTTGCCTATAGAAATTAGAAGATTTTTAATAGTTCTTCAGTAGAATTTTAAGAAAACATTCTGGTTTTGAAGGAAAATCAATTGCTATGTATGTTTGTATGTTATACTTTATTCCTCATAAGCTGTTTTATTGAAAGAACAATGAAATTCTATGTATCCAGTATCTTAAAATCTTGACTTGATGATATCACGTGGATATCATTTTCAGATTCTGTGTGTCAAAAAACTCCTGTCTCACAACAAAGTTTTTTTTACCTGTCATGAAAAAATTTTTCTTTGTTGATCCTTGTTATATTTCCTTTTTTAAAATAAAACACTATGTTTTCTTTTTGACTCATCATCATAGCATTTTCACCAAAATTACTTCGGCTTATTATCAACGTATCACATTCAGTCAGAATATATTGGTCCATAAGGACCTTCCTTACACTATCACACTTATTTTTCACCGCTTTACGTGGCTGATCCACATGAATTATTTCCCCAGGGCTGTACATGATTTGAGAAGCAAATTCTTTTAAAGCTATCTCCTGTATCTGTTTTGAGTCTGTTGTCACAAATATTTTGTACTTGCTGGTGTTGTTGTATTTACTTAAGAAGTTCCAGACAATCTGAACATCTGATATTGATAGCTTCCGTTCATCATATGTCATTGCAGGGTTCCGTCCAATTCGAATCTGAGCACACACCAGATGTATATTTGGCTCGGGGATAATGACTTCAAAGAATTTGTCAAACCTCTCTTGAACATGATTACTGAAGCGAAACAATAAATTCATTATTTTACCAAATACGTTTCCGTATGGCATTTGTGATGCCCAAAGAAGTTGTTTTTTATAGCGAGGATTCTCTATTAAGGCGTGAAAATAGATTACATTTGTTGTCACATAGAGGACATTTTGAGGGTGACTTCTTTCTAAGTCTGCTGATTGTAAAGAGGAAGCGTACCTTTTGTTGCCAATCAAACGGAGGTGATGGCTTTTTAGGCCCTGCAACTCTTTTGGGCCAATTGTCCAGTTAATTTTGTTTGGTTGAAGATAATTAGCAAAATTACAAGGTTTTGAATTAATGATGCCAAAACGACGACCCATGGCTTGTGCTATTAAATATACAGACACTATTCCATGCTGCCTATCTCCCCAACCTCCACACTCTAGATTATTAACACAGTAATAAATAATATATTTAGTTTTGTTGTTTAACTGAACCAATTCCTGTTTCTTCTTGCTTACAGTTTTGTTATTTATATGATGCACTTCATGATTTGGAAATTCCTTAGAATCATTTATAAACGTTTGGTTGTGTTTGATTAATGTTGTCCCTCTATATTGGTTCCAGGCAAACAGTAGAAAGAAGCTGCTGACCACAGCAATGAATCCAAAGACTTGAATCTAGAAATGATAAAAAAAAAATGAAAGTGAAAAAATGACAACTTAGTAATATAATACCATAAACAAATAGGAAATAGTCTTCTATTGCAATTTTTAGTTTTTCAGTTTTTACTAGCTTTATAGGTACAGGCATGGCTGTATGGTTAAGAAGTTTGCTTCCCAACCACAAAGTTTCAGGTTCAGTCCCACTGCATGGCACCTAGGGTAAGGGTCTTCAACTATAGCTTGCTTGTCTTCTATTATATTAATACTATGCATGAGTATGGGTGTATGCATGTCTATGTCTCCTCGTCTTGACAATGTATGGTTATTGTAAATGAATATCCTTCATTTCCAGTGTTGTGTGAAAATCTGTCTGACCATGGGAAGATGCTGAGCTGGCAGAACTGTTAGCATGCCAGACGAAATGCTTAGCGGTATTTAGTCTGTCTTTACACTCTGAGTTCAAATTCTGCCAAGGTTGACTTTAACCTTCGTCCTTTCCGGGTCGATAAAATAAGTACCTGTTTGAATACTTATTAATAAGTACAAGGGTTGATGCATCCAAGTCTCCCCTCCCCTCAAAAACTGCTGGCCTCTACCATAATTTAAAACCAATATGGTTGAATATGGAGAAATACTAACCTGAAAGAGATAATGGTTGGTGACAGGAAGGACATCCTGGTGGCTGGTGTGCATACGTAACTTCTGGTCTTCTATAAACAATCTTACCCAGAAATGTCCTGGAAGGATAACTTTCTAGGTGCACTCTTATGGTCATTCATGACTAAAGTATAACATAGAATTCTTATCTGTAATTTTTATTCTTTAGTTATCCATGAAACGCACAATTGTAATTTCTGATGATTTGAAGGAATTTTGATGACCTTGAGGTAGAACCAGTAAGTAGTTCCTTCAAAGGCTGTGGCGGTTCTGGAAGAGGGGGCAAGCTGACCTTACAGTTTAAGCAACACATTCCAGGTGTCTCCCCAGCCCACTTTTTAGCATTGCAGAATTGGCAATTGAAGCACATTTCCCCTATATTTATGTTAGCGAGGATGGAGTAATTAAAGTTTGGCTCATACTTGAAAGCCCGTAGCTTCCAGTAATGGTTGTTGGGACGCGTCACACCGTGGGCAGCTTCTCGCAGTCGACTGTTCCGCTGCAACGTAGAACGTAGCTGGTGTTGGTCGTGGGAAGGTCTCGCAGCAGTAGCAGAAGGCACATTTGCAATGATAATGGACCACCCATCTGCATCTTTAGAAGCTATGGAAGCAGTCATAGCCACAGCGTTCCTAGGAAGGCAAGTCGTCCGTTGTTGCAAACATTCGGAAGACCTGGAATGAGCAGTAGCTGCAGCATTTCTAGCCAGTCGAGTGGCCCTCTGTAGCCCTGGAAGCAGCATTGTATGAAGCCATTTTGGCTAAGTGTACGGTGCGCTGTTGGAAACTTTCAGCAGCTCGGCATTGCGCTGCACATAAGGTGCTCTGTGAAAGTCTAAAAGCAGTTTGGTTGGAGGACTCCTTTGCTCTAATCACCTTTAGAACCAGTGCTGATGCGGTATGGCGACTGAGGCGACTTCTCTTTATATATATATATGTATATAATCATCATCATCGTCGTTTAACGTCCGCTTTCCATGCTAGCATGGGTTGGACGATTTGACTGAGGACTGGTGAAACCGGATGGCAACACCAGGCTCCAATCTAGAATTTTATATATATATATACTAGCAGAAATACCCGGCTTTGCCCGGGTTAAAGAGAATAATGAAATCTAAAAACGCCGTCTAGACTACGCAACCCTCAACTGTTAGTAGCTACGATACCATATTTCTACATTAATAACTCTCCAATCCATGCCAGCATGGAACATAGACATTAAGTGGAATGCCAGTCTCTCATCTAGGAGGGCCTTGAAATCAATGTTACCAACTGGGGACTATGTGTGTCGCAGTGATAATAAAAAGACCCAAAGGAGGTCTGCAGCGAAATAATTTTACTCAACACTTTGCAAGTGAATCAGTGGAGGCAAAGATGCGTCT
Source organism: Octopus bimaculoides (assembly GCF_046866305.1). NCBI lineage: Eukaryota > Metazoa > Mollusca > Cephalopoda > Octopoda > Octopodidae > Octopus > Octopus bimaculoides. The sequence continues at coordinate 7,235,640 of NC_142950.1, forward strand.
CATTTACTTGACAATTTATGCACCACATTGCAGAAATCCCAATGTAAGTATATCTGAAAGGGTAGTCTTACACCGTTGTACCGTTGAATTACAAATAATGCTCATCTGTTATGTTCGGGTTAAAATTTCATCAACATCAAAAATATATGAATTTTCATGGGAGTTATGGCCGTTATACATAGAATATAATTTCCAAATTTCATAAAAATCCGTTCAGTACTTTTGACGTAGTTTTGGATAAGAAAACAAATGACTAATGTGTGTGTTTGTGTGCATGTGTTTGTGTGTGATGGGTGTATATATGTATAGATATCTGTATGCATATATATGTATATATGTATATATGTGTACATATTACATGTATGCATATAGATCTATATATATATATACATCTACACATATGTATACATATACATGTATGCATATAGATCTATATCTATATATATCTATGCATATATGTGTACATATACATCTCTTTCTCTCTCTGAAAGTATCTGTAATTACAGTATCGAAATGTGATTGTTTCAGTTAGTGGAATAACGTGTACATATACATCTATATGTATACATATACATCTCTCTCTCTCTCTCTCTTTCTCTCTCTCTCTCTTTCTCTCTCTCTCTCTGAAAGTATGTCATTACAGTATCAAAATGTGATTAGTTCAGTTAGTAGAATAGTTTCATTTTTAAAGTGAAAGTATTTGACATGAGTGTTTTTGTTTCACTTCTGACACGTAATACTTAAATAGTGGAGGAGATATTATGTTGCCGTGGGCTCGAACTCCGCAAGAAGTTAATAATTTTTTTTGACTAAAACACATCTGTAAAATTTGAATGAAATTGGTTGCGTAGTTCTCGAGTTTTAGGGATTCACACAGACAGACAGACACACATTCTCATTTTTATATATATAGATATATATATGTTTAAAATTTTTAAATAGGAAGCCTATTATAGGCTACATACGTTAACAAAATTAAATTAAATACAAAAAAAAAGTAGGTATAAACACATGAACAAATAAATAAATAAAAACAAAAATAAACGAACATGTATTAACAGGGAATATAGATAATACATGCACTCCCCATACACACACATGCACTTACAAAACATAGACACACATTGAGGGATACGCATGCATAGACACATACAATAGGAATACAAAATACAAAATGGCTGATAGCAAAGTGGGACACACATAAGAAAGAAGAAAGCAAAGGACCATTAATGAGGTCACATAAGTGTAATGAAAGAACTCTGGCTGAAATAGGATTAATGTAATGTAATGTAATATAAAGCTGAAACAAATTAACATCAAATATATAGTGCATGTGTTTTTATTGGCTAAACTGGCAATATGACCATCCCCATATATATATATATATATATATGTTCATAGGAATAAATGTGTTTAAAATTTTTAAATAGGAAGCCTATTATAGGTGTTTTTTGTTCTATCTGGTTTTATATTGATTTAGTGTTTTTTGAGTGTTTGATAATTTCTCTTTCACCCTTTCTGTTTTCTCCTGAAGTTGGTTCCTCATGCATTGTTCTTGTTAATCTTTTTATTTTTTTAATTTTTAATTTAATTTTAATTTTTTTTTTTTAAAGATATTGTGAGTGTTTTAATCATGGTTCATCGGTGATTGTGAGGAGTCGGTGGAATTTTACATTTAATTCATTTAACTACCTTACGACATTTACATGTCCAAGAAGTATTTACGTATTGATATATATACATTAACATTCACACACATACACATACGTGTGCGTGCGTATTGTGTGTGTGTGTGTGACATGCAGAAACACCAAAAATATATATGAACTTACTGAATAAACCCCAAAATATTTCAAGCATTTGTTCATCGTGAGATATTTCCTTAATATATCTCTGTGCTGTCTGGCTTTTCCTTCAAACTGCTATGTGATACAAGATAACGAGCCTCCTATTTTCCCCAGAGTTCTTTTAAATGTACTATGTGACCAGCTTTTTTATACTAGAAACATTTTACTTGATCTCGTTTTTCAGGTTGCTTTCTTTTGTATTGGTGTGTGTGTATAGATATCATCATCATCATCGTTTAACGTCCGCTTTCCATGCTAGCGTGGGTTGGACGATTTGACTGAGGACTGGTGAATCAGATGGCTACACCAGGCTCCAATCTGATTTGGCAGAATTTCTACAGCTGGATGCCCTTCCTAACGCCAACCACTCTGAGAGTGTAGTGGGTGCTTTTACGTGCCACCGGCACGAAAGCCAGTCAGGCAGTATTGGCAATGGCCACACTCAAAATGGTGTATTTTACGTGTCACCTGCACAGGAGCCAGTCCAGGGGCACTGGCAACGATCTTGCTCGAATGTCTTTACACGTGCCACTGGCACAAGTGTCAGGAAGGCGATGCTGGGCACAGGTGCCATCAAGATTTCGCTTTCGCTTGCCCCAACAGGTCTTCGCAAGCTGAGTTTCGTGTCCAATGAAGGAAAGGTACGCATAAGTGGACTGGCTACACCCCTGGCAGAGGCCTTGGCTTTTGGTCTCACTTGGCTTGCCAGGTCTTCTCACGCACGGCATATTTCCAAAGGTCTCGGTCAGAAGTCATCGCCTCGGTGAGGCCCAATGTTCGAAGGTCGTGCTTCACCACCTCATCCCAGGTCGTACATTAGCGCGCCAAAACGAAGACTTTTGAATTTTACCATTAAGCTGTAATTAGCAGAACCATATGCACGCGCACCCATGGCGGTGGGCAACTCTGTATACGATTCTGATGATTGCGGTTACATTACAAATCTGGCTGAAGAGGAATGGACAATCGGTAAGATTGTTAAATCCGAAACCTGTACCTGTTTAAGAATGCTTTTTTATGTGATTTTAAATGTCTTGTCAGCTCACGTTTTGGTATGCTGCTATATTTCATGTTGAGAACAATTTAGGTCTTAATAGAAACAAGATGTGATCTATTTCTAGCACATTAATTGTCTACGTTAGTGGTCAACGTTATTTTTTAAAAATGTACCTTAATCCCCTGAGATTGCAGATACTATTTCTGAATCTCTTTGATTCTTTAGATGTGCTGGCCTCCTGATAATTAATCAATATTAATTAATATATGATTAATTACCAGATTTTATAATTATATATATATATATATATATATATATATATATATATATCTGTATATATATATATATATATATATATATGTGGCCGTTGCCAGTACCGCCTGACTGGCTCCCGTAGGATTTTCGAGTGAGATCGTTGCCAGTGCCCCTGGACTGGCTTGTGCGGGTGGCACATAAAAGACACCATTTCGAGCGTGGCCGTTTTCGTGCGGGTGACACGTAAAAGCACCCACTACACTCTCTGAGTGGTTGGCGTTAGGAAGGGCATCCAGCTGTAGAAACTCTGCCAAATTAGATTGGAGCCTGGTGTTGCCATCCGGTTTCACCAGTCCTCAGTCAAATCGTCCAACCCATGCTAGCATGGAAAGTGGACGTTAAACGATGATGATGATGATGATGATCCTTGTGTCTTGGATATATAATTATTTCTACTCTAGGTTCAAGAGTATTTGACTTTCATTTTTTGTATCGTCTACTGAAGTTGGTTCCTCTCGTACTGCTTTTTAAAAAAAATTTTCAATCTAATTTTCAATTTTTTAAGATATTCCGAGTATTTTAGTCCTGGTTCATCAGTGATTGTGAGTCGGTGGAATTTTATATTTAATTCATTTAACTACCTTACGACATTTACATGTCCAAGAAGTATTTACGTATTGATATATATACATTAACATTCACACAAATACACATACTTGTGCATGTGTGACATGCAGAAACACACGAACATATATTAACTTATTGAATGAATCGCAGAATATTTCAAGTATTTGTTCATCGTAACATTTTCCTTATTAATATGCCTCTGTGCTGTCTGGATTTTCCATCAAAGATTACAATGAGCCTACTTTTTCTCTCTCAGTTATTTAAATGTATTATGTGACTAACCTCTTTGTACTAGAAACATTTTAGTTGATTTCATTTTTCAGTTTGCTTTCTTTTGTATTGGTGTGTGTGTCCCCGCGAATGTGTGCGTATGTGTGTATATACACATCTGTATATGTATTTTCATATCCTTGCGTGTTGGATATATAATCATTTCTAGTCTAGGCACAAGGCCGGAAATTTCTGGGGAGGGGGCCAGTCGATTAGATTGACTCCAGTACGTGACTGGTACTTAATTTATCGACCGTGAAAGTCGACCTCGGTGAAATTTGAACTCAGAACATAAAGATGAACAAAAGCACTTTAATTCTAATCGTTCTTGTATGCTAGCTAATTCCCTACTTTGGTTAACCATAATTTGGCCTTACCTAAGTAAAAGATAATGTATTAGACCATATCCAGACATTCTACTACCTAGATCAATATAGTTGGATGATTCCCTACATTGTTAACCATAATTTGTTTACACTTTAATGATAGATAATCAATGAGACCCTATTCAAACATTCTGACATTTGTGAAAATACATATATGCCATTGATACCTTAAATACAATTAGTTCCTATATGCTAATTACATCTAACCTTACAATTAATTATTAAACCTACACTAATAAACTTTTTAACCTAGATCAATACAAATGTTTAATTCCCTACCTCGGTTAATAGATAAAATATTAGACTATATTCAGACATTTTGTTATTTGTTGAATACTTTTTTTCCTGTTGACATATAACAATCAAGTTTATTCTATTTAATGGCTGCTCTGTGGCACTGAAGACTTCTGCCTCCCAAACCATATCCCTGCTCACAACTATTGGGGCACAGATGCCTGTCGAGAGAGAGAGAGAGAGAGAGAGAGAAAGACACACACAAACAGACGGACACATTCACACGTACGTACAACATATTGCATAGTCAAATGGAAAACTCAGCCAACATGTCATGGAAAACTGGGTTTTAAAAGTGAATTTAATGTTTTGTACAATAATAAAAAGGAAATGATATCTAAAGGTAAATAAGAATGCATAGAGGTGTCACGGTGTATAATTACTGAGTCATCCAGTCATCAGAAGGTAGCTACTTTTATAATATGTAAAATATAGAGCAGCCATTAAATAGAATAAACTGGATTGTTATATGTCAACGGGAAAAAAGTATTCAGCAAATAACAGAATGTCTGAATATAATATATCATATGTCTAAATAAAAATGAGACTGTGTGTCTGTCTGTCTGTCTGTCTATCTGTGTGTGTGAATCCCTAAAACTCGAGAACTACGCAGCCAATTTCATTCAAATTTTACACATGCCTTACTTAGGGTTCCAGCACACGGCAACATAATATCTCCTCCACTATTTAAGTATTACGTGTCAAAAGTGAAACAAAAACACTCATGTCAAATACTTTCACTTTAAAAATGAAACTATTCCACTAACTGAAACTATCATATTTCGATACTGTAATGACAGATACTTTCACAGAGAGAGAAAGAGAGACAGAAAGACAGAGAGAGAGAGATGTATATGTATACATATAGATGTATATGTACACGTATATATATATATATATATATATATATATATATATATATATATATATATATATATATATATATATATATATAGATCTATATGCATACATGTTTATGTATACATATGTGTAGATGTATATATACATATATAGATGTACATGCATACAGATATCTATACATATATACACCCATCACACACACATACACATGCACACAAACACACACATTAGTCATTTGTTTTCTTATCCAAAACTACGTCAAAAGTACTGAATGGATCTTTATGAAATTTGGAAATTATATTCTTTGCATAATGGCCATAACTCCCATGAAAATTCATATATTTTTGATGTTGATGAAATTTTAACCCGAACATAACAGATGAGCATTATTTAGAAAATGATGTCACACGTTATCAAGGCTAGCATTCTTTCTGGATGTGCAAAAGGGGATGACGTCTTTATTCCAAGAATTCCTCTTACTCCATCAGGAGCAGACATTCCTTTTACATTCAGAAGACTACAATTCCCCCTTCGTGTGACTTTTGCCATGTCCATAAACAAATCTCAGGGTCAAACACTGTCTGTAGCTGGTCTTCTCTTGGAAGAGCCCTGCTTCTCACATGGACAACTGTATGTTGGCTGCTCAAGAGTGGGCAGCAAAAAAAACCTATTTGTATATGCCCCACAAGGGAAAACAAGGAACATTGTTCACAACGAGGTGTTATAATCACAACAGCAAGAAAGTATGTACATGATCACCTTCTTTTACGAAACTTCATTGACTTTCATATATTTATATTGATATACATATATATACGTGTGTTTGGGTGCGTGTGTGTATATACATCTCTCTATATAAAGATGATGCGTAGTCTAGACGGCATTTTTAGATTTCATTATTCTCTTTAACCCGGGCAACGCCGGGTATTTCTGCTAGTATATAATATGTCTAAATAGAATATATTATCTATTAACCTAGTTTGTTTGTCACTCTGATGTATTGATGCTTTCCAATATCTTTCTCCCCATAAACACATTCAATAATATATTGGTGAGATTTAAGCAAAACTTAAGACTGTTTGTGATTTTTCTAAAAATTCCAAAAATTTGAAAAAACAATTTTTTTTTACCATAATTGTATGCATTTTCATGTGTAGAACACATGTTCACAAATTTTTGAAAATTCCAAAAAAATAAAAAGTTAAGAAGGGTTAAACTAGAATTCTGCTGAGAGCCACTCCAGCTGATCATGAAGAAGTTACAGAGAATATTTTATGTTGAGTTTTTCAGTTTAGTCAAGTTTCGTTAATTTCATGCTATGTCATTTGTCCCTGATTCCCTTCCATTTGACTTAGACATTTAAATTTTTGTTGAATTTCTGATCTTTGTGCTGTTTAAAGATGGATATTAATGTGTGTACTCTTTACTCCAACCCTTTTACTTGTTTCAGTCATTTGACTGCGGCCATGCTGGAGTACCGCCTTTAGTCGAGAAAATCGACCCCAGGACTTATTCTTCGTAAGCCTAGTACTTATTATATTGATCTCTTTTTGCCGAACCGCTAATTTACGGGGACGTAAACACACCAGCATTGGTTCTCAAGCGATGTTGGGGGGATAAACACAGACACACAAACACACATATATATATATATACGACGGGCTTCTTTCAGTTTCTGTCTACCAAATCCACTCACAAAGCTTTGGTTGGCCCGAGGCTATAGTAGAAGACACTTGCCCAAGGTACCACGCAGTGGGACTGAACCCGGAACCATGTGGCTGGTAAGTAAGCTACTTACCACACAGCCACTCCTACGCCTATGAGGGTTTTTTTGGGGTTTTTTTTCCAAATGTAATTCTAGAGAATTGAAGAGGCAAATTTACCTTGTTTTGTCTTATATTGATTTTGCTTCATCTAAATTTGTCTTTCATGTGCTCGAAGGGACCAGAAATAATTTTCTGAAATAGGTTCTGAAAATGTTATAGTGTCTCTAATGCATTTAAAAAAAAGGTCATTTACTTAGCTGATGTAGTTTTTGTTGGGTGGTGAACATTTATAGAAATATTTTTTCCTCTAAATCAAAAATGCAGTCAATATTACTCATTGTGCCCCCACTAGCCCTTACTGGAAATTGGAAAAGCAGACTTTTGGAATATTATTATTATGTCTGGGTTCCAACCTGGGCCACAGCAACAAAGTCTACCTGTCACACTTCTCAGTCCAGCATCACTGCCTCACAGTCTTGGATACATTTCAGGCCAGTGTTTGCAATCAAGTTCTTGGTGTAAGCCTGGTATTTTCCTCTTCTCACATCACACTCTTTACCACTTCATACTAAAAATATCCGCCTATGGATATAATAATAGATTACTTTATTTTTTCTGTCTCCAATGAAGGGAAGTACTGGATCTTCCCAGAAACAGCTGTAAGACTCTATCCATAAAATTCTTCAACCTTACCTTTGCTCTCTTTATCCTTTTGTTTTTATATATTTACATATACACACGCTAATACATGACTTATAATCCCCAATCCTGTTCATACAACGACTGGGGCAAACTAATCGGTATACAGCACTTACTCGGTATTACCTGTATCCTCCGGGGTTTGGTTAAATCCAATACCCTCCTCAACCTTATCTTCTGCTTTAACTAGCACTTATAACGGGTAACTCCATGAAAAATAATGGATAAAGAGATTCTTGGCTTCTCCCTTAAGGACACTCCCATTCCTTCTCAAAAATCTTTCACTATTCTCCTTCTAGCTAAGATTAGGGATCTCATCCGACGAATGAGATGGAAGGCCTTCTTCCATGATAACCAGACATATAGAAACGACTCAAGTACCTGTAAATTCAATCTCACATCGTATAATAATCCTCCTCATAACCCTCACCTGGAAAAATTTGAAACGGACATGATTAACTTAATAAAAAACATTAAATTCTCCAAGTACAATTCTAACTTTCAAAAAAAACTTTCACAGTTCTCTCTTTTTTCAGCACATCACACTCTTTACCACTTCATACTAAAAATATCCACCTATGGATATAATAATAGATTACTTTATTTTTTCTGTCTCCGATGAAGGGAAGTACTGCATCTTCCCAGAAACAGCTGTAAGACTCTATCCATAAAATTCTTCAACCTTATCTTTGCTCTCTTTATCTTTTTGTTTTTATATATTTACATATCATCATCATCATCATCGTTTAACGTCCGCTTTCCATGCTAGCATGGGTTGGACGATTTGACTGAGGACTGGTGCAACCGGATGGCTACACCAGGCTCCAATCTAATTTGGCAGAGTTTCTACAGCTGGATGCCCTTCCTAACGCCAACCACTCAGAGAGTGTAGTGGGTGCTTTTACGTGTCACCCGCACGAAAACGGCCACGCTCGAAATGGTGTCTTTTATGTGCCACCCGCACAAGAGCCAGTCCAGGGACACTGGCAACGATCTCGCTCGAAAACCCTACAAGGCCAGTCAGGCGGTACTGGCAACGGTCACGCTCAGGATGGTACATCTTATGTGCCACCCACACAAGAGCTAGTCCAGGGGCACTGGCAACGATCTCACTTGGCTTGCCGGGTCTTCTCACGCACAGCACATTTCCAAAGGTCTCGGTCAGTAGTCATCGCCTCGGTGAGGCCCAATGTTCGAAGGTCTTGCCTCACCACCTCAGCCCAGGTCTTCCTGGGCCTACCTCTTCCACGGGTTCCCTCAACTGTTAGGGATTGTTACTTTTTCACGCAGCTATCCTCATTCATTCTCACCACATGTCCAAACCAGTGCAATCGTCTCTCTTGCACACCACTACTGACGCTTCTTATGTTCAGCTTTTCTCTCAAGATACTTACACTCTGACGGGTATGCACATTTACATTACACATCCAGCGGAGCATACTGGCTTCATTCCTTGCGAGCCTACGCATGTCCTCAGCAGTCACAGCCCATGTTTCACTGCCATGTAGCATGGCCGTTCGTACACATGCGTCATACAGTCTGCCTTTTACCCTGAGTGAGAGTCCCTTTGTCGCCAGCAGAGGTAAGAGCTCTCTAAACTTGGCCCAGGCTATTCTTATTCTAGCAGTTACACTTTCAGCGCACCCACCCCCACTACTAACTTGGTCACCCAGATAGCGGAAGCTATCAACTACCTCTAGTTTTTCTCCCTGGAATGAGATAGAAGTTGTTTCCTGTTTGTTTACAGTGTTTATTGCACCCGAACATCTGCCACATACAAAGACCAACCTTGCAGTTAATCCGCCTTTGACACTGCTGCACCTCCCATATATATAAATACATACACATAATATCTCACAGAAGTATGTACACCCCTAAAACATTTCAGTAAAATTTCCATTACTCTGATAATATCGAAGGAAATCAAAAGAAATTTATACTGAATAAAATATATGATACATGTAAACAGTGACCGAGTGATATACATTTATACAGGTTCGTGCAGATGGGAAAATATTGATTACTTTATACGTCACTAGTTATTGATTAAGAAAGATATTGTTGTCAGCTTGCACGACATGGTTCATTGTAGTTTGAAGGGAAAGGGAGACAGCACAGAGAGTTATCAAGCAAGAAGCATTCATGATGAAGAAACGCTTGAGAAGTACCAGCATTTGCTCAGTAAGTTAATATATACTTTTGTTGTTTTCACATACCCAACACACACACATACGCGCGCACGTATATATGTATATATGTGTATATATATATATATATATTATATATATTGTTAATGAAATATATTGAATGAGTATACAATATACTGAATTTCTAATATGTGCTCTTTAATAAGAGCAATTATATATTATATTATAAAATATGAACAGGAAAATTACATAAAAAAAAATCATCAGAGAAGATTTAATATTATTGTATTAAATTTAATCATCAATGTACTTACCCTGATTATCTATAACTTCCTTCCATCTATTTACAAGCTTTTTAATTCCATCAATGTAAAACTCTTTTGGTTTCAAAGCAAAGAACTCTGAAATCTCAGTTTTGATCTCCTCCTGGCTTACGAAAGTTATGTCCCCCAAATGATTCTGTAAACTATGAAATAAATGGTAGTCTGAAGGAGAAAAGTTGGGAGAATAAGGTGGATGAGGAATTTTTTCCCAACCAAGCTCTTCGGTCTTCTGTGATGTGATCTTTGCAATATGGGGTCATGCATTGTCCCGGTGAAACATCACTCCTTTTCGATTCACTAAAGCGGGTTTTTTTTTCTTCAAAGCTTGGTTCAAACGCTCTAATTGCTGACAGTAGACTTGAGCATTGACTGTTGCATTAGGTGGTAACAATTCAAAGTGAGTTACTCCTTTGCAATCCCACCAGATAGAGAGAAGAACCTTTTCCCCATGAAGTTCCCTTCTCGGTTGTGGTTGAGCTTTTTCCCCTTTACCAAGCCATTGTTTACGACGCTTAACATTTTGATAGAAGATCTATTATTCATCACCAGTCACAAGTCTATCCAAAAAGGCTGAAATGAGTTCACGAGAATGGAGAGAAGAGCAGATGTCAACTCAGGATTTGCGGTTGCTTTCAGACAATTCGTGAGGCACCCATTTTCCAATTTTAGGAACCGTTCCAAGTTGTTGAAGATGACGATGAACAGTTGATTGGTTTGAACTAAGCTTTATTGCCAATTCTTCAACTGATAATGCAGGATTTTCTTCAAGCAATGCCTCAAGGAGCTTATCATCAAACTCAACTGGACGTCCTGTTCATTCTTCATCTTCAAGGCTGAAATCTCCACTTCTGAATTTTGCAAACCATCTTCTGCAAGATCTTTCCCATAAATTGAGTGAATGTTTTGAGTCGCTTCGGAGCGCGTATATATATATATATATATATATATATATATATATATATATATATATATATACGTGCGCGTGACACGTAAAAGCACCCACTACACTCTCTGAGTGGTTGGCGTTAGGAAGGGCATCCAGCTGTAGAAACTCTGCCAAATTAGATTGGAGCCTGGTGTTGCCATCCGGTTTCACCAGTCCTCAGTCAAATCGTCCAACCCATGCTAGCATGGAAAGTGGACGTTAAACGATGATGATGATGATGATGATCCTTGTGTCTTGGATATATAATTATTTCTACTCTAGGTTCAAGAGTATTTGACTTTCATTCTTTGTATCGTCTACTGAAGTTGGTTCCTCTCGTACTGCTTTTTAAAAAAAATTTCAATCTAATTTTCAATTTTTTAAGATATTCCGAGTATTTTAGTCCTGGTTCATCAGTGATTGTGAGTCGGTGGAATTTTATATTTAATTCATTTAACTACCTTACGACATTTACATGTCCAAGAAGTATTTACGTATTGATATATATATATGTAGTGAAACTACCTCCCGCCATTAGATACAAACTACTATCGCCATTACATACAATCTTATCATTTAAATATAAATAAATGTGAGCGTAGTAGAGAACCCATTCCTTGTCCATCACGTGACTGATCATTATTCGAATCGGCAACTTCTTCGAACCGTTCCCGCCAGAACGCAAACTGACCAATCACGGCCCCTAATAAGGTCACGTGATAGAGTAAAATTCTGAAGCCTTCGGGAGCCCATAGTTTGTTATAAATAGCTTTAACTCATACCCAATAAATCGATCTCGGTCCAGTTTCTCTTTGAGAACTGTTCCGTGTACCACACGACAGCAGCAGCAGCCAGCGACCACTTCAGCAGCTTCGTCCAGCCACAATGACCTCCGCCGTCGCCACATCAGCAACAAGAGTCTACTACTACTATCCAGCATCATCATCATGACCAACACGATCTACGATTACTACTAACCAGCAACAATCTCTACCAGCGTCAACACGATTTACTATGTACACCAAACCAAACTCCGCGGCCCATCTCTCTCTTCGATTCTGTTAGGTGACTTAGCTTCACCACAGTAAACAAACAGACAAGAGAACCACAGCCAGCGACGAACATCTGTATAACAAGAATCACGGCTAGGCATCGATGCCTCGACATCACAACTAGTGATCAGCTCTGCCAAACTCAGCCTCCCTCACTTTCACATACAGAACTTTTCTTATTGTGTACCCAAGATCTGGTATAATTGCTCACGTGTCATTGACTCTTTCTCTGCTGTAATATTTCACATACACACATGTATCACTCACATACACACTTTTCTTTGTATGACGGCCTGTCTTTGATTATGTTCTTATATGTCGCATTCACACTCTCACACAGACATACATCTTTAACGCTACAATAAATATATCTGTTATTCATCTAATACGGTTGTGGTCTTTCATTACTGGTCATCTATGTTATCGTCGCATAACATATCATCTATATACATCATCGATATAATATTGTATGTTCGACCGTGTGGCACGTTTAAATAAAAGAAGTCCTGCTTTTCCATTCGTCACCATTTCTCCTTTTTGAGTTCGCACGGTCGTCCCTTACAATTGGTGACCCCCGACGTTGATTCGTTCATACAGCCCTTCTGATCTGTACAGCCAACGCGAGCCTGTTCACACAGTTTCCCTTACATATACATTAACATTCACACAAATACACATACTTGTGCATGTGTGACATGCAGAAACACACGAACATATATTAACTTATTGAATGAATCGCAGAATATTTCAAGTATTTGTTCATCGTAACATTTTCCTTATTAATATGCCTCTGTGCTGTCTGGATTTTCCATCAAAGATTACAATGAGCCTACTTTTTCTCTCTCAGTTATTTAAATGTATTATGTGACTAACCTCTTTGTACTAGAAACATTTTAGTTGATTTCATTTTTCAGTTTGCTTTCTTTTGTATTGGTGTGTGTGTCCCCGCGAATGTGTGCGTATGTGTGTATATATGTATATACACATCTGTATATGTATTTTCATATCCTTGCGTGTTGTATATATAATCATTTCTAGTCTAAGCACAAGGCCGGACATTTCTGGGGAGAAGGCCAGTCGATTAGATTGACTCCAGTACGTGACTGGTACTTAATTTGTCGACCTCGGTGAAATTTGAACTCAGAACATAAAGATGAACAAAAGCACTTTAATTCTAATCGTTCTTGTATGCTAGCTAATTCCCTACTTTGGTTAACCATAATTTGGCCTTACCTTAGTAAAAGATAATGTATTAGACCATATCCAGACATTCTACTACCTAGATCAATATAGTTGGATGATTCCCTACATTGTTAACCATAATTTGTTTACACTTTAATGATAGATAGTCAATGAGACCCTATTCAAACATTCTGACATTTGTGAAAATACATATATGCCATTTATACCTTAAATACAATTAGTTCCTATATGCTAATTACATCTAACCTTACAATTAATTATTAAACCTACACTAATAAACTTTTTAACCTAGATCAATACAAATGTTTAATTCCCTACCTCGGTTAATAGATAAAATATTAGACTATATTCAGACATTTTGTTATTTGTTGAATACTTTTTTTCCTGTTGACATATAACAATCAAGTTTATTCTATTTAATGGCTGCTCTGTGGTTGAATCTGTGGCACTGGAGACCTCTGCCTCCCAAACCATATCCCTGCTCACAACTATTGGGGCACAGATGCCTGTCGAGAGAGAGAGAGAGAGAGAAAGACACACACAAACAGACGGACACATTCACACGTACGTACAACATATTGCATAGTCAAATGGAAAACTCAGCCAACATGTCATGGAAAACTGGGTTTTAAAAGTGAATTTAATGTTTTGTACAATAATAAAAAGGAAATGATATCTAAAGGTAAATAAGAATGCATAGAGGTGTCACGGTGTATAATTACTGAGTCATCCAGTCATCAGAAGGTAGCTACTTTTATAATATGTAAAATATAGAGCAGCCATTAAATAGAATAAACTGGATTGTTATATGTCAACGGGAAAAAAGTATTCAGCAAATAACAGAATGTCTGAATATAATATATCATATGTCTAAATAAAAATGAGACTGTGTGTCTGTCTGTCTGTCTGTCTATCTGTGTGTGTGAATCCCTAAAACTCGAGAACTACGCAGCCAATTTCATTCAAATTTTACACATGCCTTACTTAGGGTTCCAGCACACGGCAACATAATATCTCCTCCACTATTTAAGTATTACGTGTCAAAAGTGAAACAAAAACACTCATGTCAAATACTTTCACTTTAAAAATGAAACTATTCCACTAACTGAAACTATCATATTTTGATACTGTAATGACAGATACTTTCACAGAGAGAGAAAGAGAGACAGAGATGTATATGTATACATATAGATGTATATGTACACGTATATATATATATATATAGATCTATATGCATACATGTTTATGTATACATATGTGTAGATGTATATATATATATATATATAGATGTACACATATATACATGCATACAGATATCTATACATATATATACCCATCACATACACATGCACACAAACACACACATTAGTCATTTGTTTTCTTATCCAAAACTACGTCAAAAGTACTGAATGGATCTTTATGAAATTTGGAAATTATATTCTTTGCATAACGGCCATAACTCCCATGAAAATTCATATATTTTTGATGTTGATGAAATTTTAACCCGAACATAACAGATGAGCATTATTTAGAAAATGATGTCACACGTTATCAAGGCTAGCATTCTTTCTGGATGTGCAAAAGGGGATGACGTCTTTATTCCAAGAATTCCTCTTACTCCATCAGGAGCAGACATTCCTTTTACATTCAGAAGACTACAATTCCCCCTTCGTGTGACTTTTGCCATGTCCATAAACAAATCTCAGGGTCAAACACTGTCTGTAGCTGGTCTTCTCTTGGAAGAGCCCTGCTTCTCACATGGACAACTGTATGTTGGCTGCTCAAGAGTGGGCAGCAAAAAAAACCTATTTGTATATGCCCCACAAGGGAAAACAAGGAACATTGTTTACAACGAGGTGTTATAATCACAACAGCAAGAAAATATGTACATGATCACCTTCTTTTACGAAACTTCATTGACTTTCATATATTTATATTGATATACATATATATACGTGTGTTTGGGTGCGTGTGTGTATATACATCTCTCTATATAAAGATGATGCGTAGTCTAGACGGCATTTTTAGATTTCATTATTCTCTTTAACCCGGGCAACGCCGGGTATTTCTGCTAGTATATAATATGTCTAAATAGAATATATTATCTATTAACCTAGTTTGTTTGTCACTCTGATGTATTGATGCTTTCCAATATCTTTCTCCCCATAAACACATTCAATAATATATTGGTGAGATTTAAGCAAAACTTAAGACTGTTTGTGATTTTTCTAAAAATTCCAAAAATTTGAAAAAACAATTTTTTTTTACCATAATTGTATGCATTTTCATGTGTAGAACACATGTTCACAAATTTTTGAAAATTCCAAAAAAATAAAAAGTTAAGAAGGGTTAAACTAGAATTCTGCTGAGAGCCACTCCAGCTGATCATGAAGAAGTTACAGAGAATATTTTATGTTGAGTTTTTCAGTTTAGTCAAGTTTCGTTAATTTCATGCTATGTCATTTGTCCCTGATTCCCTTCCATTTGACTTAGACATTTAAATTTTTGTTGAATTTCTGATCTTTGTGCTGTTTAAAGATGGATATTAATGTGTGTACTCTTTACTCCAACCCTTTTACTTGTTTCAGTCATTTGACTGCGGCCATGCTGGAGTACCGCCTTTAGTCGAGAAAATCGACCCCAGGACTTATTCTTCGTAAGCCTAGTACTTATTATATTGATCTCTTTTTGCCGAACCGCTAATTTACGGGGACGTAAACACACCAGCATTGGTTCTCAAGCGATGTTGGGGGGATAAACACAGACACACAAACACACATATATATATATATACGACGGGCTTCTTTCAGTTTCTGTCTACCAAATCCACTCACAAAGCTTTGGTTGGCCCGAGGCTATAGTAGAAGACACTTGCCCAAGGTACCACGCAGTGGGACTGAACCCGGAACCATGTGGCTGGTAAGTAAGCTACTTACCACACAGCCACTCCTACGCCTATGAGGGTTTTTTTGGGGTTTTTTTTCCAAATGTAATTCTAGAGAATTGAAGAGGCAAATTTACCTTGTTTTGTCTTATATTGATTTTGCTTCATCTAAATTTGTCTTTCATGTGCTCGAAGGGACCAGAAATAATTTTCTGAAATAGGTTCTGAAAATGTTATAGTGTCTCTAATGCATTTAAAAAAAAGGTCATTTACTTAGCTGATGTAGTTTTTGTTGGGTGGTGAACATTTATAGAAATATTTTTTCCTCTAAATCAAAAATGCAGTCAATATTACTCATTGTGCCCCCACTAGCCCTTACTGGAAATTGGAAAAGCAGACTTTTGGAATATTATTATTATGTCTGGGTTCCAACCTGGGCCACAGCAACAAAGTCTACCTGTCACACTTCTCAGTCCAGCATCACTGCCTCACAGTCTTGGATACATTTCAGGCCAGTGTTTGCAATCAAGTTCTTGGTGTAAGCCTGGTATTTTCCTCTTCTCACATCACACTCTTTACCACTTCATACTAAAAATATCCGCCTATGGATATAATAATAGATTACTTTATTTTTTCTGTCTCCAATGAAGGGAAGTACTGGATCTTCCCAGAAACAGCTGTAAGACTCTATCCATAAAATTCTTCAACCTTACCTTTGCTCTCTTTATCCTTTTGTTTTTATATATTTACATATACACACGCTAATACATGACTTATAATCCCCAATCCTGTTCATACAACGACTGGGGCAAACTAATCGGTATACAGCACTTACTCGGTATTACCTGTATCCTCCGGGGTTTGGTTAAATCCAATACCCTCCTCAACCTTATCTTCTGCTTTAACTAGCACTTATAACGGGTAACTCCATGAAAAATAATGGATAAAGAGATTCTTGGCTTCTCCCTTAAGGACACTCCCATTCCTTCTCAAAAATCTTTCACTATTCTCCTTCTAGCTAAGATTAGGGATCTCATCCGACGAATGAGATGGAAGGCCTT
This sequence comes from Octopus bimaculoides, assembly GCF_046866305.1. Taxonomy (NCBI): domain Eukaryota; kingdom Metazoa; phylum Mollusca; class Cephalopoda; order Octopoda; family Octopodidae; genus Octopus; species Octopus bimaculoides. The sequence continues at coordinate 7,253,237 of NC_142950.1, forward strand.
CTTCCATGATAACCAGACATATAGAAACGACTCAAGTACCTGTAAATTCAATCTCACATCGTATAATAATCCTCCTCATAACCCTCACCTGGAAAAATTTGAAACGGACATGATTAACTTAATAAAAAACATTAAATTCTCCAAGTACAATTCTAACTTTCAAAAAAAACTTTCACAGTTCTCTCTTTTTTCAGCACATCACACTCTTTACCACTTCATACTAAAAATATCCACCTATGGATATAATAATAGATTACTTTATTTTTTCTGTCTCCGATGAAGGGAAGTACTGCATCTTCCCAGAAACAGCTGTAAGACTCTATCCATAAAATTCTTCAACCTTATCTTTGCTCTCTTTATCTTTTTGTTTTTATATATTTACATATCATCATCATCATCATCGTTTAACGTCCGCTTTCCATGCTAGCATGGGTTGGACGATTTGACTGAGGACTGGTGCAACCGGATGGCTACACCAGGCTCCAATCTAATTTGGCAGAGTTTCTACAGCTGGATGCCCTTCCTAACGCCAACCACTCAGAGAGTGTAGTGGGTGCTTTTACGTGTCACCCGCACGAAAACGGCCACGCTCGAAATGGTGTCTTTTATGTGCCACCCGCACAAGAGCCAGTCCAGGGACACTGGCAACGATCTCGCTCGAAAACCCTACAAGGCCAGTCAGGCGGTACTGGCAACGGTCACGCTCAGGATGGTACATCTTATGTGCCACCCACACAAGAGCTAGTCCAGGGGCACTGGCAACGATCTCACTTGGCTTGCCGGGTCTTCTCACGCACAGCACATTTCCAAAGGTCTCGGTCAGTAGTCATCGCCTCGGTGAGGCCCAATGTTCGAAGGTCTTGCCTCACCACCTCAGCCCAGGTCTTCCTGGGCCTACCTCTTCCACGGGTTCCCTCAACTGTTAGGGATTGTTACTTTTTCACGCAGCTATCCTCATTCATTCTCACCACATGTCCAAACCAGTGCAATCGTCTCTCTTGCACACCACTACTGACGCTTCTTATGTTCAGCTTTTCTCTCAAGATACTTACACTCTGACGGGTATGCACATTTACATTACACATCCAGCGGAGCATACTGGCTTCATTCCTTGCGAGCCTACGCATGTCCTCAGCAGTCACAGCCCATGTTTCACTGCCATGTAGCATGGCCGTTCGTACACATGCGTCATACAGTCTGCCTTTTACCCTGAGTGAGAGTCCCTTTGTCGCCAGCAGAGGTAAGAGCTCTCTAAACTTGGCCCAGGCTATTCTTATTCTAGCAGTTACACTTTCAGCGCACCCACCCCCACTACTAACTTGGTCACCCAGATAGCGGAAGCTATCAACTACCTCTAGTTTTTCTCCCTGGAATGAGATAGAAGTTGTTTCCTGTTTGTTTACAGTGTTTATTGCACCCGAACATCTGCCACATACAAAGACCAACCTTGCAGTTAATCCGCCTTTGACACTGCTGCACCTCCCATATATATAAATACATACACATAATATCTCACAGAAGTATGTACACCCCTAAAACATTTCAGTAAAATTTCCATTACTCTGATAATATCGAAGGAAATCAAAAGAAATTTATACTGAATAAAATATATGATACATGTAAACAGTGACCGAGTGATATACATTTATACAGGTTCGTGCAGATGGGAAAATATTGATTACTTTATACGTCACTAGTTATTGATTAAGAAAGATATTGTTGTCAGCTTGCACGACATGGTTCATTGTAGTTTGAAGGGAAAGGGAGACAGCACAGAGAGTTATCAAGCAAGAAGCATTCATGATGAAGAAACGCTTGAGAAGTACCAGCATTTGCTCAGTAAGTTAATATATACTTTTGTTGTTTTCACATACCCAACACACACACATACGCGCGCACGTATATATGTATATATGTGTATATATATATATATATATTATATATATTGTTAATGAAATATATTGAATGAGTATACAATATACTGAATTTCTAATATGTGCTCTTTAATAAGAGCAATTATATATTATATTATAAAATATGAACAGGAAAATTACATAAAAAAAAATCATCAGAGAAGATTTAATATTATTGTATTAAATTTAATCATCAATGTACTTACCCTGATTATCTATAACTTCCTTCCATCTATTTACAAGCTTTTTAATTCCATCAATGTAAAACTCTTTTGGTTTCAAAGCAAAGAACTCTGAAATCTCAGTTTTGATCTCCTCCTGGCTTACGAAAGTTATGTCCCCCAAATGATTCTGTAAACTATGAAATAAATGGTAGTCTGAAGGAGAAAAGTTGGGAGAATAAGGTGGATGAGGAATTTTTTCCCAACCAAGCTCTTCGGTCTTCTGTGATGTGATCTTTGCAATATGGGGTCATGCATTGTCCCGGTGAAACATCACTCCTTTTCGATTCACTAAAGCGGGTTTTTTTTTCTTCAAAGCTTGGTTCAAACGCTCTAATTGCTGACAGTAGACTTGAGCATTGACTGTTGCATTAGGTGGTAACAATTCAAAGTGAGTTACTCCTTTGCAATCCCACCAGATAGAGAGAAGAACCTTTTCCCCATGAAGTTCCCTTCTCGGTTGTGGTTGAGCTTTTTCCCCTTTACCAAGCCATTGTTTACGACGCTTAACATTTTGATAGAAGATCTATTATTCATCACCAGTCACAAGTCTATCCAAAAAGGCTGAAATGAGTTCACGAGAATGGAGAGAAGAGCAGATGTCAACTCAGGATTTGCGGTTGCTTTCAGACAATTCGTGAGGCACCCATTTTCCAATTTTAGGAACCGTTCCAAGTTGTTGAAGATGACGATGAACAGTTGATTGGTTTGAACTAAGCTTTATTGCCAATTCTTCAACTGATAATGCAGGATTTTCTTCAAGCAATGCCTCAAGGAGCTTATCATCAAACTCAACTGGACGTCCTGTTCATTCTTCATCTTCAAGGCTGAAATCTCCACTTCTGAATTTTGCAAACCATCTTCTGCAAGATCTTTCCCATAAATTGAGTGAATGTTTTGAGTCGCTTCGGAGCGCGTATATATATATATATATATATATATATATATATATATATATATATATATATTCGTGCGCGTGACACGTAAAAGCACCCACTACACTCTCTGAGTGGTTGGCGTTAGGAAGGGCATCCAGCTGTAGAAACTCTGCCAAATTAGATTGGAGCCTGGTGTTGCCATCCGGTTTCACCAGTCCTCAGTCAAATCGTCCAACCCATGCTAGCATGGAAAGTGGACGTTAAACGATGATGATGATGATGATGATCCTTGTGTCTTGGATATATAATTATTTCTACTCTAGGTTCAAGAGTATTTGACTTTCATTCTTTGTATCGTCTACTGAAGTTGGTTCCTCTCGTACTGCTTTTTAAAAAAAATTTCAATCTAATTTTCAATTTTTTAAGATATTCCGAGTATTTTAGTCCTGGTTCATCAGTGATTGTGAGTCGGTGGAATTTTATATTTAATTCATTTAACTACCTTACGACATTTACATGTCCAAGAAGTATTTACGTATTGATATATATATATGTAGTGAAACTACCTCCCGCCATTAGATACAAACTACTATCGCCATTACATACAATCTTATCATTTAAATATAAATAAATGTGAGCGTAGTAGAGAACCCATTCCTTGTCCATCACGTGACTGATCATTATTCGAATCGGCAACTTCTTCGAACCGTTCCCGCCAGAACGCAAACTGACCAATCACGGCCCCTAATAAGGTCACGTGATAGAGTAAAATTCTGAAGCCTTCGGGAGCCCATAGTTTGTTATAAATAGCTTTAACTCATACCCAATAAATCGATCTCGGTCCAGTTTCTCTTTGAGAACTGTTCCGTGTACCACACGACAGCAGCAGCAGCCAGCGACCACTTCAGCAGCTTCGTCCAGCCACAATGACCTCCGCCGTCGCCACATCAGCAACAAGAGTCTACTACTACTATCCAGCATCATCATCATGACCAACACGATCTACGATTACTACTAACCAGCAACAATCTCTACCAGCGTCAACACGATTTACTATGTACACCAAACCAAACTCCGCGGCCCATCTCTCTCTTCGATTCTGTTAGGTGACTTAGCTTCACCACAGTAAACAAACAGACAAGAGAACCACAGCCAGCGACGAACATCTGTATAACAAGAATCACGGCTAGGCATCGATGCCTCGACATCACAACTAGTGATCAGCTCTGCCAAACTCAGCCTCCCTCACTTTCACATACAGAACTTTTCTTATTGTGTACCCAAGATCTGGTATAATTGCTCACGTGTCATTGACTCTTTCTCTGCTGTAATATTTCACATACACACATGTATCACTCACATACACACTTTTCTTTGTATGACGGCCTGTCTTTGATTATGTTCTTATATGTCGCATTCACACTCTCACACAGACATACATCTTTAACGCTACAATAAATATATCTGTTATTCATCTAATACGGTTGTGGTCTTTCATTACTGGTCATCTATGTTATCGTCGCATAACATATCATCTATATACATCATCGATATAATATTGTATGTTCGACCGTGTGGCACGTTTAAATAAAAGAAGTCCTGCTTTTCCATTCGTCACCATTTCTCCTTTTTGAGTTCGCACGGTCGTCCCTTACAATTGGTGACCCCCGACGTTGATTCGTTCATACAGCCCTTCTGATCTGTACAGCCAACGCGAGCCTGTTCACACAGTTTCCCTTACATATACATTAACATTCACACAAATACACATACTTGTGCATGTGTGACATGCAGAAACACACGAACATATATTAACTTATTGAATGAATCGCAGAATATTTCAAGTATTTGTTCATCGTAACATTTTCCTTATTAATATGCCTCTGTGCTGTCTGGATTTTCCATCAAAGATTACAATGAGCCTACTTTTTCTCTCTCAGTTATTTAAATGTATTATGTGACTAACCTCTTTGTACTAGAAACATTTTAGTTGATTTCATTTTTCAGTTTGCTTTCTTTTGTATTGGTGTGTGTGTCCCCGCGAATGTGTGCGTATGTGTGTATATATGTATATACACATCTGTATATGTATTTTCATATCCTTGCGTGTTGTATATATAATCATTTCTAGTCTAAGCACAAGGCCGGACATTTCTGGGGAGAAGGCCAGTCGATTAGATTGACTCCAGTACGTGACTGGTACTTAATTTGTCGACCTCGGTGAAATTTGAACTCAGAACATAAAGATGAACAAAAGCACTTTAATTCTAATCGTTCTTGTATGCTAGCTAATTCCCTACTTTGGTTAACCATAATTTGGCCTTACCTTAGTAAAAGATAATGTATTAGACCATATCCAGACATTCTACTACCTAGATCAATATAGTTGGATGATTCCCTACATTGTTAACCATAATTTGTTTACACTTTAATGATAGATAGTCAATGAGACCCTATTCAAACATTCTGACATTTGTGAAAATACATATATGCCATTTATACCTTAAATACAATTAGTTCCTATATGCTAATTACATCTAACCTTACAATTAATTATTAAACCTACACTAATAAACTTTTTAACCTAGATCAATACAAATGTTTAATTCCCTACCTCGGTTAATAGATAAAATATTAGACTATATTCAGACATTTTGTTATTTGTTGAATACTTTTTTTCCTGTTGACATATAACAATCAAGTTTATTCTATTTAATGGCTGCTCTGTGGTTGAATCTGTGGCACTGGAGACCTCTGCCTCCCAAACCATATCCCTGCTCACAACTATTGGGGCACAGATGCCTGTCGAGAGAGAGAGAGAGAGAGAAAGACACACACAAACAGACGGACACATTCACACGTACGTACAACATATTGCATAGTCAAATGGAAAACTCAGCCAACATGTCATGGAAAACTGGGTTTTAAAAGTGAATTTAATGTTTTGTACAATAATAAAAAGGAAATGATATCTAAAGGTAAATAAGAATGCATAGAGGTGTCACGGTGTATAATTACTGAGTCATCCAGTCATCAGAAGGTAGCTACTTTTATAATATGTAAAATATAGAGCAGCCATTAAATAGAATAAACTGGATTGTTATATGTCAACGGGAAAAAAGTATTCAGCAAATAACAGAATGTCTGAATATAATATATCATATGTCTAAATAAAAATGAGACTGTGTGTCTGTCTGTCTGTCTGTCTATCTGTGTGTGTGAATCCCTAAAACTCGAGAACTACGCAGCCAATTTCATTCAAATTTTACACATGCCTTACTTAGGGTTCCAGCACACGGCAACATAATATCTCCTCCACTATTTAAGTATTACGTGTCAAAAGTGAAACAAAAACACTCATGTCAAATACTTTCACTTTAAAAATGAAACTATTCCACTAACTGAAACTATCATATTTTGATACTGTAATGACAGATACTTTCACAGAGAGAGAAAGAGAGACAGAGATGTATATGTATACATATAGATGTATATGTACACGTATATATATATATATATAGATCTATATGCATACATGTTTATGTATACATATGTGTAGATGTATATATATATATATATATAGATGTACACATATATACATGCATACAGATATCTATACATATATATACCCATCACATACACATGCACACAAACACACACATTAGTCATTTGTTTTCTTATCCAAAACTACGTCAAAAGTACTGAATGGATCTTTATGAAATTTGGAAATTATATTCTTTGCATAACGGCCATAACTCCCATGAAAATTCATATATTTTTGATGTTGATGAAATTTTAACCCGAACATAACAGATGAGCATTATTTAGAAAATGATGTCACACGTTATCAAGGCTAGCATTCTTTCTGGATGTGCAAAAGGGGATGACGTCTTTATTCCAAGAATTCCTCTTACTCCATCAGGAGCAGACATTCCTTTTACATTCAGAAGACTACAATTCCCCCTTCGTGTGACTTTTGCCATGTCCATAAACAAATCTCAGGGTCAAACACTGTCTGTAGCTGGTCTTCTCTTGGAAGAGCCCTGCTTCTCACATGGACAACTGTATGTTGGCTGCTCAAGAGTGGGCAGCAAAAAAAACCTATTTGTATATGCCCCACAAGGGAAAACAAGGAACATTGTTTACAACGAGGTGTTATAATCACAACAGCAAGAAAATATGTACATGATCACCTTCTTTTACGAAACTTCATTGACTTTCATATATTTATATTGATATACATATATATACGTGTGTTTGGGTGCGTGTGTGTATATACATCTCTCTATATAAAGATGATGCGTAGTCTAGACGGCATTTTTAGATTTCATTATTCTCTTTAACCCGGGCAACGCCGGGTATTTCTGCTAGTATATAATATGTCTAAATAGAATATATTATCTATTAACCTAGTTTGTTTGTCACTCTGATGTATTGATGCTTTCCAATATCTTTCTCCCCATAAACACATTCAATAATATATTGGTGAGATTTAAGCAAAACTTAAGACTGTTTGTGATTTTTCTAAAAATTCCAAAAATTTGAAAAAACAATTTTTTTTTACCATAATTGTATGCATTTTCATGTGTAGAACACATGTTCACAAATTTTTGAAAATTCCAAAAAAATAAAAAGTTAAGAAGGGTTAAACTAGAATTCTGCTGAGAGCCACTCCAGCTGATCATGAAGAAGTTACAGAGAATATTTTATGTTGAGTTTTTCAGTTTAGTCAAGTTTCGTTAATTTCATGCTATGTCATTTGTCCCTGATTCCCTTCCATTTGACTTAGACATTTAAATTTTTGTTGAATTTCTGATCTTTGTGCTGTTTAAAGATGGATATTAATGTGTGTACTCTTTACTCCAACCCTTTTACTTGTTTCAGTCATTTGACTGCGGCCATGCTGGAGTACCGCCTTTAGTCGAGAAAATCGACCCCAGGACTTATTCTTCGTAAGCCTAGTACTTATTATATTGATCTCTTTTTGCCGAACCGCTAATTTACGGGGACGTAAACACACCAGCATTGGTTCTCAAGCGATGTTGGGGGGATAAACACAGACACACAAACACACATATATATATATATACGACGGGCTTCTTTCAGTTTCTGTCTACCAAATCCACTCACAAAGCTTTGGTTGGCCCGAGGCTATAGTAGAAGACACTTGCCCAAGGTACCACGCAGTGGGACTGAACCCGGAACCATGTGGCTGGTAAGTAAGCTACTTACCACACAGCCACTCCTACGCCTATGAGGGTTTTTTTGGGGTTTTTTTTCCAAATGTAATTCTAGAGAATTGAAGAGGCAAATTTACCTTGTTTTGTCTTATATTGATTTTGCTTCATCTAAATTTGTCTTTCATGTGCTCGAAGGGACCAGAAATAATTTTCTGAAATAGGTTCTGAAAATGTTATAGTGTCTCTAATGCATTTAAAAAAAAGGTCATTTACTTAGCTGATGTAGTTTTTGTTGGGTGGTGAACATTTATAGAAATATTTTTTCCTCTAAATCAAAAATGCAGTCAATATTACTCATTGTGCCCCCACTAGCCCTTACTGGAAATTGGAAAAGCAGACTTTTGGAATATTATTATTATGTCTGGGTTCCAACCTGGGCCACAGCAACAAAGTCTACCTGTCACACTTCTCAGTCCAGCATCACTGCCTCACAGTCTTGGATACATTTCAGGCCAGTGTTTGCAATCAAGTTCTTGGTGTAAGCCTGGTATTTTCCTCTTCTCACATCACACTCTTTACCACTTCATACTAAAAATATCCGCCTATGGATATAATAATAGATTACTTTATTTTTTCTGTCTCCAATGAAGGGAAGTACTGGATCTTCCCAGAAACAGCTGTAAGACTCTATCCATAAAATTCTTCAACCTTACCTTTGCTCTCTTTATCCTTTTGTTTTTATATATTTACATATACACACGCTAATACATGACTTATAATCCCCAATCCTGTTCATACAACGACTGGGGCAAACTAATCGGTATACAGCACTTACTCGGTATTACCTGTATCCTCCGGGGTTTGGTTAAATCCAATACCCTCCTCAACCTTATCTTCTGCTTTAACTAGCACTTATAACGGGTAACTCCATGAAAAATAATGGATAAAGAGATTCTTGGCTTCTCCCTTAAGGACACTCCCATTCCTTCTCAAAAATCTTTCACTATTCTCCTTCTAGCTAAGATTAGGGATCTCATCCGACGAATGAGATGGAAGGCCTTCTTCCATGATAACCAGACATATAGAAACGACTCAAGTACCTGTAAATTCAATCTCACATCGTATAATAATCCTCCTCATAACCCTCACCTGGAAAAATTTGAAACGGACATGATTAACTTAATAAAAAACATTAAATTCTCCAAGTACAATTCTAACTTTCAAAAAAAACTTTCACAGTTCTCTCTTTTTTCAGCACATCACACTCTTTACCACTTCATACTAAAAATATCCACCTATGGATATAATAATAGATTACTTTATTTTTTCTGTCTCCGATGAAGGGAAGTACTGCATCTTCCCAGAAACAGCTGTAAGACTCTATCCATAAAATTCTTCAACCTTATCTTTGCTCTCTTTATCTTTTTGTTTTTATATATTTACATATCATCATCATCATCATCGTTTAACGTCCGCTTTCCATGCTAGCATGGGTTGGACGATTTGACTGAGGACTGGTGCAACCGGATGGCTACACCAGGCTCCAATCTAATTTGGCAGAGTTTCTACAGCTGGATGCCCTTCCTAACGCCAACCACTCAGAGAGTGTAGTGGGTGCTTTTACGTGTCACCCGCACGAAAACGGCCACGCTCGAAATGGTGTCTTTTATGTGCCACCCGCACAAGAGCCAGTCCAGGGACACTGGCAACGATCTCGCTCGAAAACCCTACAAGGCCAGTCAGGCGGTACTGGCAACGGTCACGCTCAGGATGGTACATCTTATGTGCCACCCACACAAGAGCTAGTCCAGGGGCACTGGCAACGATCTCACTTGGCTTGCCGGGTCTTCTCACGCACAGCACATTTCCAAAGGTCTCGGTCAGTAGTCATCGCCTCGGTGAGGCCCAATGTTCGAAGGTCTTGCCTCACCACCTCAGCCCAGGTCTTCCTGGGCCTACCTCTTCCACGGGTTCCCTCAACTGTTAGGGATTGTTACTTTTTCACGCAGCTATCCTCATTCATTCTCACCACATGTCCAAACCAGTGCAATCGTCTCTCTTGCACACCACTACTGACGCTTCTTATGTTCAGCTTTTCTCTCAAGATACTTACACTCTGACGGGTATGCACATTTACATTACACATCCAGCGGAGCATACTGGCTTCATTCCTTGCGAGCCTACGCATGTCCTCAGCAGTCACAGCCCATGTTTCACTGCCATGTAGCATGGCCGTTCGTACACATGCGTCATACAGTCTGCCTTTTACCCTGAGTGAGAGTCCCTTTGTCGCCAGCAGAGGTAAGAGCTCTCTAAACTTGGCCCAGGCTATTCTTATTCTAGCAGTTACACTTTCAGCGCACCCACCCCCACTACTAACTTGGTCACCCAGATAGCGGAAGCTATCAACTACCTCTAGTTTTTCTCCCTGGAATGAGATAGAAGTTGTTTCCTGTTTGTTTACAGTGTTTATTGCACCCGAACATCTGCCACATACAAAGACCAACCTTGCAGTTAATCCGCCTTTGACACTGCTGCACCTCCCATATATATAAATACATACACATAATATCTCACAGAAGTATGTACACCCCTAAAACATTTCAGTAAAATTTCCATTACTCTGATAATATCGAAGGAAATCAAAAGAAATTTATACTGAATAAAATATATGATACATGTAAACAGTGACCGAGTGATATACATTTATACAGGTTCGTGCAGATGGGAAAATATTGATTACTTTATACGTCACTAGTTATTGATTAAGAAAGATATTGTTGTCAGCTTGCACGACATGGTTCATTGTAGTTTGAAGGGAAAGGGAGACAGCACAGAGAGTTATCAAGCAAGAAGCATTCATGATGAAGAAACGCTTGAGAAGTACCAGCATTTGCTCAGTAAGTTAATATATACTTTTGTTGTTTTCACATACCCAACACACACACATACGCGCGCACGTATATATGTATATATGTGTATATATATATATATATATTATATATATTGTTAATGAAATATATTGAATGAGTATACAATATACTGAATTTCTAATATGTGCTCTTTAATAAGAGCAATTATATATTATATTATAAAATATGAACAGGAAAATTACATAAAAAAAAATCATCAGAGAAGATTTAATATTATTGTATTAAATTTAATCATCAATGTACTTACCCTGATTATCTATAACTTCCTTCCATCTATTTACAAGCTTTTTAATTCCATCAATGTAAAACTCTTTTGGTTTCAAAGCAAAGAACTCTGAAATCTCAGTTTTGATCTCCTCCTGGCTTACGAAAGTTATGTCCCCCAAATGATTCTGTAAACTATGAAATAAATGGTAGTCTGAAGGAGAAAAGTTGGGAGAATAAGGTGGATGAGGAATTTTTTCCCAACCAAGCTCTTCGGTCTTCTGTGATGTGATCTTTGCAATATGGGGTCATGCATTGTCCCGGTGAAACATCACTCCTTTTCGATTCACTAAAGCGGGTTTTTTTTTCTTCAAAGCTTGGTTCAAACGCTCTAATTGCTGACAGTAGACTTGAGCATTGACTGTTGCATTAGGTGGTAACAATTCAAAGTGAGTTACTCCTTTGCAATCCCACCAGATAGAGAGAAGAACCTTTTCCCCATGAAGTTCCCTTCTCGGTTGTGGTTGAGCTTTTTCCCCTTTACCAAGCCATTGTTTACGACGCTTAACATTTTGATAGAAGATCTATTATTCATCACCAGTCACAAGTCTATCCAAAAAGGCTGAAATGAGTTCACGAGAATGGAGAGAAGAGCAGATGTCAACTCAGGATTTGCGGTTGCTTTCAGACAATTCGTGAGGCACCCATTTTCCAATTTTAGGAACCGTTCCAAGTTGTTGAAGATGACGATGAACAGTTGATTGGTTTGAACTAAGCTTTATTGCCAATTCTTCAACTGATAATGCAGGATTTTCTTCAAGCAATGCCTCAAGGAGCTTATCATCAAACTCAACTGGACGTCCTGTTCATTCTTCATCTTCAAGGCTGAAATCTCCACTTCTGAATTTTGCAAACCATCTTCTGCAAGATCTTTCCCATAAATTGAGTGAATGTTTTGAGTCGCTTCGGAGCGCGTATATATATATATATATATATATATATATATATATATATATATATATATATTTCGTGCGCGTGACACGTAAAAGCACCCACTACACTCTCTGAGTGGTTGGCGTTAGGAAGGGCATCCAGCTGTAGAAACTCTGCCAAATTAGATTGGAGCCTGGTGTTGCCATCCGGTTTCACCAGTCCTCAGTCAAATCGTCCAACCCATGCTAGCATGGAAAGTGGACGTTAAACGATGATGATGATGATGATGATCCTTGTGTCTTGGATATATAATTATTTCTACTCTAGGTTCAAGAGTATTTGACTTTCATTCTTTGTATCGTCTACTGAAGTTGGTTCCTCTCGTACTGCTTTTTAAAAAAAATTTCAATCTAATTTTCAATTTTTTAAGATATTCCGAGTATTTTAGTCCTGGTTCATCAGTGATTGTGAGTCGGTGGAATTTTATATTTAATTCATTTAACTACCTTACGACATTTACATGTCCAAGAAGTATTTACGTATTGATATATATATATGTAGTGAAACTACCTCCCGCCATTAGATACAAACTACTATCGCCATTACATACAATCTTATCATTTAAATATAAATAAATGTGAGCGTAGTAGAGAACCCATTCCTTGTCCATCACGTGACTGATCATTATTCGAATCGGCAACTTCTTCGAACCGTTCCCGCCAGAACGCAAACTGACCAATCACGGCCCCTAATAAGGTCACGTGATAGAGTAAAATTCTGAAGCCTTCGGGAGCCCATAGTTTGTTATAAATAGCTTTAACTCATACCCAATAAATCGATCTCGGTCCAGTTTCTCTTTGAGAACTGTTCCGTGTACCACACGACAGCAGCAGCAGCCAGCGACCACTTCAGCAGCTTCGTCCAGCCACAATGACCTCCGCCGTCGCCACATCAGCAACAAGAGTCTACTACTACTATCCAGCATCATCATCATGACCAACACGATCTACGATTACTACTAACCAGCAACAATCTCTACCAGCGTCAACACGATTTACTATGTACACCAAACCAAACTCCGCGGCCCATCTCTCTCTTCGATTCTGTTAGGTGACTTAGCTTCACCACAGTAAACAAACAGACAAGAGAACCACAGCCAGCGACGAACATCTGTATAACAAGAATCACGGCTAGGCATCGATGCCTCGACATCACAACTAGTGATCAGCTCTGCCAAACTCAGCCTCCCTCACTTTCACATACAGAACTTTTCTTATTGTGTACCCAAGATCTGGTATAATTGCTCACGTGTCATTGACTCTTTCTCTGCTGTAATATTTCACATACACACATGTATCACTCACATACACACTTTTCTTTGTATGACGGCCTGTCTTTGATTATGTTCTTATATGTCGCATTCACACTCTCACACAGACATACATCTTTAACGCTACAATAAATATATCTGTTATTCATCTAATACGGTTGTGGTCTTTCATTACTGGTCATCTATGTTATCGTCGCATAACATATCATCTATATACATCATCGATATAATATTGTATGTTCGACCGTGTGGCACGTTTAAATAAAAGAAGTCCTGCTTTTCCATTCGTCACCATTTCTCCTTTTTGAGTTCGCACGGTCGTCCCTTACAATTGGTGACCCCCGACGTTGATTCGTTCATACAGCCCTTCTGATCTGTACAGCCAACGCGAGCCTGTTCACACAGTTTCCCTTACATATACATTAACATTCACACAAATACACATACTTGTGCATGTGTGACATGCAGAAACACACGAACATATATTAACTTATTGAATGAATCGCAGAATATTTCAAGTATTTGTTCATCGTAACATTTTCCTTATTAATATGCCTCTGTGCTGTCTGGATTTTCCATCAAAGATTACAATGAGCCTACTTTTTCTCTCTCAGTTATTTAAATGTATTATGTGACTAACCTCTTTGTACTAGAAACATTTTAGTTGATTTCATTTTTCAGTTTGCTTTCTTTTGTATTGGTGTGTGTGTCCCCGCGAATGTGTGCGTATGTGTGTATATATGTATATACACATCTGTATATGTATTTTCATATCCTTGCGTGTTGTATATATAATCATTTCTAGTCTAAGCACAAGGCCGGACATTTCTGGGGAGAAGGCCAGTCGATTAGATTGACTCCAGTACGTGACTGGTACTTAATTTGTCGACCTCGGTGAAATTTGAACTCAGAACATAAAGATGAACAAAAGCACTTTAATTCTAATCGTTCTTGTATGCTAGCTAATTCCCTACTTTGGTTAACCATAATTTGGCCTTACCTTAGTAAAAGATAATGTATTAGACCATATCCAGACATTCTACTACCTAGATCAATATAGTTGGATGATTCCCTACATTGTTAACCATAATTTGTTTACACTTTAATGATAGATAGTCAATGAGACCCTATTCAAACATTCTGACATTTGTGAAAATACATATATGCCATTTATACCTTAAATACAATTAGTTCCTATATGCTAATTACATCTAACCTTACAATTAATTATTAAACCTACACTAATAAACTTTTTAACCTAGATCAATACAAATGTTTAATTCCCTACCTCGGTTAATAGATAAAATATTAGACTATATTCAGACATTTTGTTATTTGTTGAATACTTTTTTTCCTGTTGACATATAACAATCAAGTTTATTCTATTTAATGGCTGCTCTGTGGTTGAATCTGTGGCACTGGAGACCTCTGCCTCCCAAACCATATCCCTGCTCACAACTATTGGGGCACAGATGCCTGTCGAGAGAGAGAGAGAGAGAGAAAGACACACACAAACAGACGGACACATTCACACGTACGTACAACATATTGCATAGTCAAATGGAAAACTCAGCCAACATGTCATGGAAAACTGGGTTTTAAAAGTGAATTTAATGTTTTGTACAATAATAAAAAGGAAATGATATCTAAAGGTAAATAAGAATGCATAGAGGTGTCACGGTGTATAATTACTGAGTCATCCAGTCATCAGAAGGTAGCTACTTTTATAATATGTAAAATATAGAGCAGCCATTAAATAGAATAAACTGGATTGTTATATGTCAACGGGAAAAAAGTATTCAGCAAATAACAGAATGTCTGAATATAATATATCATATGTCTAAATAAAAATGAGACTGTGTGTCTGTCTGTCTGTCTGTCTATCTGTGTGTGTGAATCCCTAAAACTCGAGAACTACGCAGCCAATTTCATTCAAATTTTACACATGCCTTACTTAGGGTTCCAGCACACGGCAACATAATATCTCCTCCACTATTTAAGTATTACGTGTCAAAAGTGAAACAAAAACACTCATGTCAAATACTTTCACTTTAAAAATGAAACTATTCCACTAACTGAAACTATCATATTTTGATACTGTAATGACAGATACTTTCACAGAGAGAGAAAGAGAGACAGAGATGTATATGTATACATATAGATGTATATGTACACGTATATATATATATATATAGATCTATATGCATACATGTTTATGTATACATATGTGTAGATGTATATATATATATATATATAGATGTACACATATATACATGCATACAGATATCTATACATATATATACCCATCACATACACATGCACACAAACACACACATTAGTCATTTGTTTTCTTATCCAAAACTACGTCAAAAGTACTGAATGGATCTTTATGAAATTTGGAAATTATATTCTTTGCATAACGGCCATAACTCCCATGAAAATTCATATATTTTTGATGTTGATGAAATTTTAACCCGAACATAACAGATGAGCATTATTTAGAAAATGATGTCACACGTTATCAAGGCTAGCATTCTTTCTGGATGTGCAAAAGGGGATGACGTCTTTATTCCAAGAATTCCTCTTACTCCATCAGGAGCAGACATTCCTTTTACATTCAGAAGACTACAATTCCCCCTTCGTGTGACTTTTGCCATGTCCATAAACAAATCTCAGGGTCAAACACTGTCTGTAGCTGGTCTTCTCTTGGAAGAGCCCTGCTTCTCACATGGACAACTGTATGTTGGCTGCTCAAGAGTGGGCAGCAAAAAAAACCTATTTGTATATGCCCCACAAGGGAAAACAAGGAACATTGTTTACAACGAGGTGTTATAATCACAACAGCAAGAAAATATGTACATGATCACCTTCTTTTACGAAACTTCATTGACTTTCATATATTTATATTGATATACATATATATACGTGTGTTTGGGTGCGTGTGTGTATATACATCTCTCTATATAAAGATGATGCGTAGTCTAGACGGCATTTTTAGATTTCATTATTCTCTTTAACCCGGGCAACGCCGGGTATTTCTGCTAGTATATAATATGTCTAAATAGAATATATTATCTATTAACCTAGTTTGTTTGTCACTCTGATGTATTGATGCTTTCCAATATCTTTCTCCCCATAAACACATTCAATAATATATTGGTGAGATTTAAGCAAAACTTAAGACTGTTTGTGATTTTTCTAAAAATTCCAAAAATTTGAAAAAACAATTTTTTTTTACCATAATTGTATGCATTTTCATGTGTAGAACACATGTTCACAAATTTTTGAAAATTCCAAAAAAATAAAAAGTTAAGAAGGGTTAAACTAGAATTCTGCTGAGAGCCACTCCAGCTGATCATGAAGAAGTTACAGAGAATATTTTATGTTGAGTTTTTCAGTTTAGTCAAGTTTCGTTAATTTCATGCTATGTCATTTGTCCCTGATTCCCTTCCATTTGACTTAGACATTTAAATTTTTGTTGAATTTCTGATCTTTGTGCTGTTTAAAGATGGATATTAATGTGTGTACTCTTTACTCCAACCCTTTTACTTGTTTCAGTCATTTGACTGCGGCCATGCTGGAGTACCGCCTTTAGTCGAGAAAATCGACCCCAGGACTTATTCTTCGTAAGCCTAGTACTTATTATATTGATCTCTTTTTGCCGAACCGCTAATTTACGGGGACGTAAACACACCAGCATTGGTTCTCAAGCGATGTTGGGGGGATAAACACAGACACACAAACACACATATATATATATATACGACGGGCTTCTTTCAGTTTCTGTCTACCAAATCCACTCACAAAGCTTTGGTTGGCCCGAGGCTATAGTAGAAGACACTTGCCCAAGGTACCACGCAGTGGGACTGAACCCGGAACCATGTGGCTGGTAAGTAAGCTACTTACCACACAGCCACTCCTACGCCTATGAGGGTTTTTTTGGGGGTTTTTTTCCAAATGTAATTCTAGAGAATTGAAGAGGCAAATTTACCTTGTTTTGTCTTATATTGATTTTGCTTCATCTAAATTTGTCTTTCATGTGCTCGAAGGGACCAGAAATAATTTTCTGAAATAGGTTCTGAAAATGTTATAGTGTCTCTAATGCATTTAAAAAAAAGGTCATTTACTTAGCTGATGTAGTTTTTGTTGGGTGGTGAACATTTATAGAAATATTTTTTCCTCTAAATCAAAAATGCAGTCAATATTACTCATTGTGCCCCCACTAGCCCTTACTGGAAATTGGAAAAGCAGACTTTTGGAATATTATTATTATGTCTGGGTTCCAACCTGGGCCACAGCAACAAAGTCTACCTGTCACACTTCTCAGTCCAGCATCACTGCCTCACAGTCTTGGATACATTTCAGGCCAGTGTTTGCAATCAAGTTCTTGGTGTAAGCCTGGTATTTTCCTCTTCTCACATCACACTCTTTACCACTTCATACTAAAAATATCCGCCTATGGATATAATAATAGATTACTTTATTTTTTCTGTCTCCAATGAAGGGAAGTACTGGATCTTCCCAGAAACAGCTGTAAGACTCTATCCATAAAATTCTTCAACCTTACCTTTGCTCTCTTTATCCTTTTGTTTTTATATATTTACATATACACACGCTAATACATGACTTATAATCCCCAATCCTGTTCATACAACGACTGGGGCAAACTAATCGGTATACAGCACTTACTCGGTATTACCTGTATCCTCCGGGGTTTGGTTAAATCCAATACCCTCCTCAACCTTATCTTCTGCTTTAACTAGCACTTATAACGGGTAACTCCATGAAAAATAATGGATAAAGAGATTCTTGGCTTCTCCCTTAAGGACACTCCCATTCCTTCTCAAAAATCTTTCACTATTCTCCTTCTAGCTAAGATTAGGGATCTCATCCGACGAATGAGATGGAAGGCCTTCTTCCATGATAACCAGACATATAGAAACGACTCAAGTACCTGTAAATTCAATCTCACATCGTATAATAATCCTCCTCATAACCCTCACCTGGAAAAATTTGAAACGGACATGATTAACTTAATAAAAAACATTAAATTCTCCAAGTACAATTCTAACTTTCAAAAAAAACTTTCACAGTTCTCTCTTTTTTCAGCACATCACACTCTTTACCACTTCATACTAAAAATATCCACCCATGGATATAATAATAGATTACTTTATTTTTTCTGTCTCCGATGAAGGGAAGTACTGCATCTTCCCAGAAACAGCTGTAAGACTCTATCCATAAAATTCTTCAACCTTATCTTTGCTCTCTTTATCTTTTTGTTTTTATATATTTACATATCATCATCATCATCATCGTTTAACGTCCGCTTTCCATGCTAGCATGGGTTGGACGATTTGACTGAGGACTGGTGCAACCGGATGGCTACACCAGGCTCCAATCTAATTTGGCAGAGTTTCTACAGCTGGATGCCCTTCCTAACGCCAACCACTCAGAGAGTGTAGTGGGTGCTTTTACGTGTCACCCGCACGAAAACGGCCACGCTCGAAATGGTGTCTTTTATGTGCCACCCGCACAAGAGCCAGTCCAGGGACACTGGCAACGATCTCGCTCGAAAACCCTACAAGGCCAGTCAGGCGGTACTGGCAACGGTCACGCTCAGGATGGTACATCTTATGTGCCACCCACACAAGAGCTAGTCCAGGGGCACTGGCAACGATCTCACTTGGCTTGCCGGGTCTTCTCACGCACAGCACATTTCCAAAGGTCTCGGTCAGTAGTCATCGCCTCGGTGAGGCCCAATGTTCGAAGGTCTTGCCTCACCACCTCAGCCCAGGTCTTCCTGGGCCTACCTCTTCCACGGGTTCCCTCAACTGTTAGGGATTGTTACTTTTTCACGCAGCTATCCTCATTCATTCTCACCACATGTCCAAACCAGTGCAATCGTCTCTCTTGCACACCACTACTGACGCTTCTTATGTTCAGCTTTTCTCTCAAGATACTTACACTCTGACGGGTATGCACATTTACATTACACATCCAGCGGAGCATACTGGCTTCATTCCTTGCGAGCCTACGCATGTCCTCAGCAGTCACAGCCCATGTTTCACTGCCATGTAGCATGGCCGTTCGTACACATGCGTCATACAGTCTGCCTTTTACCCTGAGTGAGAGTCCCTTTGTCGCCAGCAGAGGTAAGAGCTCTCTAAACTTGGCCCAGGCTATTCTTATTCTAGCAGTTACACTTTCAGCGCACCCACCCCCACTACTAACTTGGTCACCCAGATAGCGGAAGCTATCAACTACCTCTAGTTTTTCTCCCTGGAATGAGATAGAAGTTGTTTCCTGTTTGTTTACAGTGTTTATTGCACCCGAACATCTGCCACATACAAAGACCAACCTTGCAGTTAATCCGCCTTTGACACTGCTGCACCTCCCATATATATAAATACATACACATAATATCTCACAGAAGTATGTACACCCCTAAAACATTTCAGTAAAATTTCCATTACTCTGATAATATCGAAGGAAATCAAAAGAAATTTATACTGAATAAAATATATGATACATGTAAACATTTTACAAATTTGGAGTGTAAAACAATAAAGATTTTCAAAGATATGAACGAAATATTAATTTTCAAATGATACAAATCTATTTACACCCTAAAGCAGTGGTTCTCAAACTTTTAGAAGTCATGGCACACTTGAAGCCTTACAAAAAATTGCAGACACACTATACTCAAAACAGCAAGAAATATAATACAAAATGTAAAGAAATACAGAAATAAATGAAAAACAAGTATCTACCTTTATTCATCATCTATTTTGTGCTGATGATAAGTATGAGTCTGGCATGTTTTGGCAATTTCTTCAATGTTGGGATGTATGTATGGCAAGCAAACTCTCTTTTCCTCATCAATAGACTGAAGATTTGTTCTCTGTTTGCACTTAATGTTGGTGAGAGTGGAAAATGATAATTCGCATAAATATGATGTTGAAAATTGCAGTAAAATGGCTATAGCTTTTTTTGGGATATTGACTACAATAGTCTTCCACATCATGTAATGCTATATCCTCCTCTATTTCGTCAAATGCTTCAAGTAATATGTCTCTAAATTTCTGCCCATTCGCAGGATTCTTAAGCTTCCAGACCCTTCTCCTCCATGCTGATCATCTTCTGGGTATCCATTTAGCCCTGATCAACTAACTACTAATCTATGTTGTGGGGTGCATTCTTCACCTGGGAAGGCTTTGGCATTCATAAGTAGCCATCTTTCCCATTTCCTGGCAAGGATGTAGTCAATTTGACTAGTGTGTCCACTAGACTGGTAGGTGAACAGGGAACTCGCAGGTTTCCTTAAGTTAGTATTACAGACCATAAGATCATTTGCATCACAGAACTCCAGCAGCCTGGTTCCCTCCTCAATGCAGGAACCAAAACCATGGCCTCCATGTATGCCATGGAAGCCCCCTGCATGTTGTCCAACATGCCCATTGAAGTCACCAGCCAGAGAGGAGGTCCAGGGTGTGATTGACTGATTGATTGAGATAGATAGATAGATAAATTGATTGATTGAGATAGATAGATTATTTTAATGCAGTTAAATTTATGTCCAGTGACCGAGTGATATACATTTATACAGGTTCGTGCACAGATGGGAAAATATTGATTACTTTATACATGTCACTAGTTATTGATTAAGAAAGATATTGTTGTCAGCTTGCACGACATGGTTCATTGTAGTTTGAAGGGAAAGGGAGACAGCACAGAGAGTTATCAAGCAAGAAGCATTCATGATGAAGAAACGCTTGAGAAGTACCAGCATTTGCTCAGTAAGTTAATATATACTTTTGTTGTTTTCACATACCCAACACGCGCACGTATATATGTATATATGTATATATATATATATATATATATATATATATATATATATATATTATATATATTGTTAATGAAATATATTGAATGAGTATACAATATACTGAATTTCTAATATGTGCTCTTTAATAAGAGCAATTATATATTATATTATAAAATATGAACAGGAAAATTACATAAAAAAAAATCATCAGAGAAGATTTAATATTATTGTATTAAATTTAATCATCAATGTACTTACCATGATTATCTATGACTTCCTTCCATCTATTTACAAGCTTTTTAATTCCATCAATGTAAAACTCTTTTGGTTTCAAAGCAAAGAACAATGAAATCTCAGTTTTGATCTCCTCCTGGCTTACGAAAGTTATGTCCCCCAAATGATTCTGTAAACTATGAAATAAATGGTAGTCTGAAGGAGCAAAGTTGGGAGAATAAGGTGGATGAGGAATTTTTTCCCAACCAAGCTCTTCGATCTTCTGTGATGTGATCTTTGCAATATGGGGTCACGCATTGTGACGGTGAAACATCACTCCTTTTCGATTCACTAAAGCGGGTCTTTTTTTCTTCAAAGCTTGGTTCAAACGCTCTAATTGCTGACAGTAGACTTGAGCATTGACTGTTGCATGAGGTGGTAACAATTCAAAGTGAGTTACTCCTTTGCAATCCCACCAGATAGAGAGAAGAACCTTTTCCCCATGAAGTTCCCTTCTCGGTTGTGGTTGAGCTTTTTTCCCTTTACCAAGCCATTGTTTACGACGCTTAACATTTTGATAGAAGATCTATTATTCATCACCAGTCACAAGTCTATCCAAAAAGGCTGAAATGAGTTCACGAGAATGGAGAGAAGAGCAGATGTCAACTCAGGATTTGCGGTTGCTTTCAGACAATTCGTGAGGCACCCATTTTCCAATTTTAGGAACCGTTCCAAGTTGTTGAAGATGACGATGAACAGTTGATTGGTTTGAACTAAGCTTTATTGCCAATTCTTCAACTGATAATGCAGGATTTTCTTCAAGCAATGCCTCAAGGAGCTTATCATCAAACTCAACTGGACGTCCTGTTCATTCTTCATCTTCAAGGCTGAAATCTCCACTTCTGAATTTTGCAAACCATCTTCTGCAAGATCTTTCCCATAAACTGAGTGTATGTTTTGAGTCGCTTCGGAGCGCGTATATATATATATATATATATATATATATATATATATATATATATATATATTTCGTGCGCGTGACACATAAAAGCACCCACTACACTCTCTGAGTGGTTGGCGTTAGGAAGGGCATCCAGCTGTAGAAACTCTGCCAAATTAGATTGGAGCCTGGTGTTGCCATCCGGTTTCACCAGTCCTCAGTCAAATCGTCCAACCCATGCTAGCATGGAAAGCGGATGTTAAACGATGATGATGGTGTCTTTTATGTGCCACCCGCACAAGCCAGTCCAGGGGCACTGGCAACGATCTCACTCGAAAATCCTACAGGAGCCAGTCAGGCGGTACTGGCAACGGCCACGCTCAAAATGGTGCATCTCATGTGCCACCCGCACAAGAGCCAGTCCAGGGACACTGGCAACGATCTTACTTGGCTTGCCGGGTCTTCTCACACACAGCACATTTCCAAAGTATCCAAAGAGCATTTGAGGCACATAATGCTTTATGAGTACAGAAAAAAGAAACTCTGCAGCCGAAGCGACTCGGAACATACACTCAGTTTATGGGAAAGAATGTTCGAATGAAAGAACTCTGGAAGATGCACAATATAAGAGTGCACCTTTGATGCAAGTCTGATGTAGTACCACTCTAATGTCTAAAACCACAAATATTTTGCATGAACTGGTGCTGCAAGCAGAGCTGGTACAATTGTAACTGATTTTTAAAGATGTGTTAAAGTATTCCTTTGTCTTATTTAGATTATATATATATATATATATATATATATATATATATATATATATATATATATATATATATATATATATATATATATATATATATATATGCCATCCGGTTTCACCAGTCCTCAGTCAAATCGTCCAACCCATGCTAGCATGGAAAGCGGACGTTAAACGATGATGATGATGATGTTGTGTGTATTGAGTCATTATATCAATATAATTGGCACACACTGGTTTATTCTACACCTTTATTACTAGTCAACTAACAAATTGATTATTTCATTTGTTTTGTTTTAGTCTGTCATAGCTTTTGAGTGCTACTTGCAACTTTTTCAATAATCAATAATCAATAATCATTGAAAAGTTTGCGAATAGCAACGAAACAGCTTTGACAAACAAAAACATAACAAATTCGTTTCCACTCATGGCACAAGGCCCAAAATTGTGGGGGGGGGGGCGGGAGCCCAGTCAATTAGATCGACCCCCGAAAGGATGAAAGGCAAAGTTGGCCTCGATGGAATTTGATCTCAGAACGTAAAAGACAGACGAAATAATGTTTCTGCCAGCTTGCCACCTTACATAACAAATTAATCAATCAGTTAATTGGATATTTAATCAACTGAGTGGAACTGAACTGGTGTGTGTGTTAGTCATATTGGCACAATGACTCTCCCGAGACACATCAAAATTTGTTTCAACACACAAATTCACATAAAGAATCTTGCAAACCAGATACAAAAATGACATGTATGTATGTATATGTGTGTGTATATAGATACATGTAAATATATGCACACAAACACACATATATATATATATACAAATACATACATATATACTCTTTAACTAGTTGCAGCCTGCATTGGCTTTCTTACACCATTGACTGAAACCTCCTCTGATATGCAGTCTTTGGTGAAAGAACAAGTTTGATGCTGCTACCTTCATCTGTGTTTTCTGCTGTGAGGTAGTCTCGTTAAGAAACCTTGATAGGAAGAGATGCAATTTTGTTTTGAAGACACCTGCATCTTCACCATGCCGGCCTCTCAGGCATTTTGGAAGGTTATTGTAGAGCTGTGGGCCCTTCAAACCCAAGCTTTTGCAGTATACATCCCCACCTTCCATCACCATTGCTTCTTTATCTTGTCTTTTCTCTTGAAGTTGTTCTTATTTTCATTGCTTTGGATTTCTTGTGTTTTTCTTTTATCTCCCTAGGGAATTCATTGACAAGCTATTTCATTCACTTTTTTGCATTTCTTTTAAATCTATTTACGGGACACCCTTGTATTTTTTACCTCGTTTGACTTGAAATTTTCAATTAACATCTTAACCTAAGTAAATAGATGGCTCATCTATGTAGTTTGATCTTAACCAGGGGTCTCTCAACCGTGGAGGCCACTTGCGACCGCAGGGGTTGCAGGGGCTTAACAACGGCCCTGGGCTCATTTGTATTTCTTGTCACCAATAACCTGTTTATGGGGATTTTTCTGCTGAATCATTTTTAGCTTTTGCTTTACAGTATGACCTACCACACTTGAATGAAATTTAATGACTCGTAAAGTAATAAAAAGGAAATGATAACTCAAGGTAAATAAGAATGCATAGAGATGTCACAGTGTAGAATTACTGAATCATCCAGTCATCAGAGGGTAACAACATCATCATCATCATCGTTTAACATCCGCTTTCCATGCTAGCATGGGTTGGACAATTTGACTAAGGACTGGTGAAACCAGATGGCAACACCAGGCTCCAATCTGATTTGGCAGAGTTTCTACAGCTGGATACCCTTCCTAACACCAACCACTCAGAGAGTGTAGTGGGTGCTTTTACGTGTCACCCGCACGAAGGCCAGTCAGGCGGTACTGGCAACGGCCATGCTCAAAATGGTGTATTTTATGTGCCACCCGCACAAGAGCCAGTCCAGGGGCACCGGCAACAATCTCGCTCGAAAATCCTTACACATGTCACGGGCACAAGTGCCAGAAAGGTGACGCTGGGCACAGGTGCCATGATGGTTTCGCTTTCACTTGCCACAATAAGTCTTCGCAAGCTGAATTTCGTGTCCAATGAAGGAGACGAAGTTGGCACGGGTGCCAGTCGTCAAATTTAGTTCGATTTCACTTGCCTCAACAAGTCTTCGCAAGAGGAGTTTAGTGTCCAATGTAGAGCAGCCATTAATTATAATAAAATGGATTCTTATATGTCAACAGGAAAAAAGTATTCAACAAATAACAGAATGTCTGAATATAGTCTAATATTTTATCTATTAACCGAGGTAGGGAATTAAACATTTGTATTGACACGTAATACTTAAATAGTGGAGGAGATATTATGTTGCCGTGTGCTGGAACCCTAAGTAAGGCATGTGTAAAATTTGAATGAAATTGGCTGCGTAGTTCTCGAGTTTTAGGGATTCACACACAGATAGACAGACAGACACACAGTCTCATTTTTATTTAGACATATGATATATTATATTCAGACATTCTGTTATTTGCTGAATACTTTTTTCCCGTTGACATATAACAATCCAGTTTATTCTATTTAATGGCTGCTGTATATTTTACATATTATAAAAGTAGCTACTTTCTGATGACTGGATGACTCAGTAATTATACACCGTGACACCTCTATGCATTCTTATTTACCTTTAGATATCATTTCCTTTTTATTATTGTACAAAACATTAAATTCACTTTTAAAACCCAGTTTTCCATGACATGTTGGCTGAGTTTTCCATTTGACTATGCAATATGTTGTACGTACGTGTGAATGTGTCCGTCTGTTTGTGTGTGTCTTTCTCTCTCTCTCTCTCTCTCTCTCTCTCTCGACAGGCATCTGTGCCCCAATAGTTGTGAGCAGGGATATGGTTTGGGAGGCAGAGGTCTCCAGTGCCACAGATTCAACCACAGAGCAGCCATTAAATAGAATAAACTTGATTGTTATATGTCAACAGGAAAAAAAGTATTCAACAAATAACAAAATGTCTGAATATAGTCTAATATTTTATCTATTAACCGAGGTAGGGAATTAAACATTTGTATTGATCTAGGTTAAAAAGTTTATTAGTGTAGGTTTAATGACTAATTGTAAGGCTAGGTGTAATTAGCATATAGGAATTAATTGTATTTAAGGTATCAATGGCATATATGTATTTTTACAAATGTCAGAATGTTTGAATAGGGTCTCATTGATTATCTATCACTAAAGTGTAAACAAATTATGGTTAACGATGTAGGGAATCATCCAACTATATTGATCTAGGTAGTAGAATGTCTGGATATGGTCTAATACATTATCTTTTACTAAGGTAAGGCCAAATTATTGTTAACCAAAGTAGGGAATTAGCTAGCATACAAGAACGATTAGAATTAAAGTGCTGGCATTAATGGGTCATAAGTATTCTTATAAATAGTAGAATGTCTGATTGTAGTCTAATTTTAACAACTACTTTTCCGTGTTTGCATTGGTTGGATGGAGTTTACTATGGCAGATTTTCTATGACTGGATGCCTTTCCTGTAATCAACCATTATCTGTTAGTATTTCGCCATAGTCAAACATATCGGTTTCAAATTATGGCAGAGGGCAGGCCTTTCTGAGGGGAGGGGGAACTTGGATGCATCACCCCAGTACATGACTGGTATTTATTTTATCGCCCCCGAAAGGATGAATGGTAAAGCCAACCTTGGCAGAATTTGAACTCAGAGTGTAAAGACAGACTAAATACCGCTAAGCATTTCGTCTGGCATGCTAACAGTTCTGCCAGCTCAGCATCTTCCCATGGTCAGACAGATTTTCACACAACACTGGAAATGAAGGATATTCATTTACAATAACCATACATTGTCAAGACGAGGAGACATAGACATGCATACACCCATACTCATGCATAGTATTAATATAATAGAAGACAAGCAAGCTATAGTTGAAGACCCTTACCCTAGGTGCCATGCAGTGGGACTGAACCTGAAACTTTGTGGTTGGGAAGCAAACTTCTTAACCATACAGCCATGCCTGTACCTATAAAGCTAGTAAAAACTGAAAAACTAAAAATTGCAATAGAAGACTATTTCCTATTTGTTTATGGTATTATATTACTAAGTTGTCATTTTTTCACTTTCATTTTTTTTTTATCATTTCTAGATTCAAGTCTTTGGATTCATTGCTGTGGTCAGCAGCTTCTTTCTACTGTTTGCCTGGAACCAATATAGAGGGACAACATTAATCAAACACAACCAAACGTTTATAAATGATTCTAAGGAATTTCCAAATCATGAAGTGCATCATATAAATAACAAAACTGTAAGCAAGAAGAAACAGGAATTGGTTCAGTTAAACAACAAAACTAAATATATTATATATTACTGTGTTAATAGTATATTGTGTGGAGGTTGGGGAGATAGGCAGCATGGAATAGTGTCTGTATATTTAATGTCACAAGCCATGGGTCGTCGTTTTGGCATCATTAATTCAAAACCTTGTAAATTTACTAATTATCTTCAACCAAACAAAATTAACTGGACAATTGACCCAAAAGAGTTGCAGGGCCTAAAAAGCCATCACCTCCGTTTGATTGACAACAAAAGGTACCTTTCCTCTTTACAATCAGCAGACTTAGAAAGAAGTCACCCTGAAGATGTACTCTATGTGTCTACAAATGTAATCTATTTTCATGCTTTAATAGAGAACCCTCACTATAAAAAACAACTTCTTTGGGCATCACAAATGTCATACGGAAATTTATTTGCTAAAATGATGAATTTATTGTTTCGCTTCAATAATCATATTCAGGAAAAGTTTGACAAATTTTTTAAAGTCAATATCCCCGAGCCAAATATGCATTTGGTGTGTGCTCAGATTCGAATTGGACAGAACCCCAGTGTTCCAGGAGATTCCCCAAGGAATTCAATGTCAAATATTCAGATTGTCTGGAACTTGTTAAATAAATACAACACTAGCAAGTACAAAATATTTGTGACAACAGACTCAGAAGAGGTACAGGCGATAGCTTCAAATAAATTTGCTTCTCAAATCGCGAACAACTCAGGGGAAATATTTCATGTGGATCGGATACGTAATGGATTGAATAAAATATGTGATAATTTAAGTAAGGTTTTCATGGACCAATATATTCTGACTAAATGTGATACGTTGATAGTAAGCCGAAGTGGTTATGGTGAAAATGCTGTAATAATGAGGCAAAAAGAAAACAACCTGTTTTATTTTAGAAATGGAAATATAACACGAATCAGTAAAGAAAAACTTTCTCGTATCTGGAAAAAAACATGGTTGTGAAATAGGATTTTTTTTGACACACAGAATCTGAAAATGGCATCCATGTATTATCATCATGTCAAGATTTTAAGATACTGGATTCATAGAATTTCCTTGTTCTGTCAATAAAACAGCTTATGAAGAATAAGGTATAACATCTCTCGCTCTCTCTCTCTCTCTCTCTCTATCTGCCTGTCTGCCTATCAGTCTGTCTATATATCCATTCATTTGTCTGTCTACCCACCCATCCATAATTCCATTCAGCCAAGACCATCTCTCCGTGTAGCTGTCTATCTATCTCTGTTACTCTCTCACTCACTCACTTAATCACTCACTCAAACAATCAATCAGTCAATGTTTTGTGCAGGAGCAATTAAGAGTTTATATATTCAAATATATATATCATCATCATCATCATCATCGTCGTTTAACGTCCGCTTTCCATGCTAGCATGGGTTGGACGATTTGACTGAGGACTGGTGAAACCGGATGGCAACACCAGGCTCCAGTCTGATTTGGCAGAGTTTCTACAGCTGGATGCCCTTCCTAACGCCAACCACTCAGAGAGTGTAGTGGGTGCTTTTACGTGTCACTCGCACGAAAACGGCCACGCTCGAAATGGTGTCTTTTATGTGCCACCAGCACAAGCCAGTCCAGGGGCACTGGCAACGATCTCGCTCGAAAATCCTACGGGAGCCAGTCAGGCGGTACTGGCAACGGCCACGCTCAAAATGGTGCATCTCATGTGCCACCCGTACAAGAACCAGTCCAGGGGCACTGGCAACGATCTTACTTGGCTTGCCGGGTCTTCTCACGCACAGCACATTTCCAAAGGTCTCGGTCAGTAGTCATCGCCTCGGTGAGGCCCAATGTACGAAGGTCTTGCCTCACCACCTCAGCCCAGGTCTTCCTGGGCCTACCTCTTCCACGGGTTCCCTCAACTGTTAGGGTGTGGCACTTTTTCATGCAGCTATCCTCATCCATTCTCACCACATGTCCATACCAGCGCAATCGTCTCTCTTGCACGCCACAACTGATGCTTCTAATGTTCAGCTTTTCTCTCAAGATACTTACACTCTGACGGGTATTCACATTGACATTACACACCCAACGGAGCATACTGGCTTCATTCCTTGCGAGCTTACGTATGTCCTCAGCAGTTACAGCCCATGTTTCACTGCCATGTAGCATGGTTGTTCGTACGCATGCGTCATACAGTCTGCCTTTTACTCTGAGTGAGAGTCCCTTTGTCGCCAGCAGGGGTAAGAGCTCTCTAAACTTTGCCCAGGCTATTCTTATTCTAGCAGCTACACTTTCAGTGCACCTACCCCCACTACTAACTTGGTCGCCCATTTACTTATATAGATATATATTTATTTATATATAAATTTATATATATATATATAAATATGTATATTAATTTATACATTTATATTTATGTATATATATATTTATATGTATTTTATATATATATATATATATTAATTTATTTATCATCATCATCATCATCATCATCATCATCGTTTAACGTCCGCTTTCCATGCTAGCATGGGTTGGACGATTTGACTGAGTTTCTACAGCTGGATGCCCTTCCTATCGCCAACCACTCAGAGAGTGTAGTGGGTGCTTTTACGTGTCACCCGCACGAAAACGGCCACGCTCGAAATGGTGTCTTTTATGTGCCACCCGCACAAGCCAGTCCAGGGGCACTGGCAACGATCTCGTTCGAAAATCCTACAGGAGCCAGTCAGGCGGTACTGGCAACGGCCACGCTCAAAATGGTGCATCTCATGTGCCACCCGCACAAGAACCAGTCCAGGGGCACTGGCAACGATCTTACTTGGCTTGCCGGGTCTTCTCACGCACAGCACATTTCCAAAGGTCTCGGTCAGTAGTCATCGCCTCGGTGAGGCCCAATGTACGAAGGTCTTGCCTCACCACCTCAGCCCAGGTCTTCCTGGGCCTACCTCTTCCACGGGTTCCCTCAACTGTTAGGGTGTGGCACTTTTTCACTCAGCTATCCTCCTCCATTCTCACCACATGTCCATACCAGCTCAATCGTCTCTCTTGCACGCCACAACTGATGCTTCTAATGTTCAGCTTTTCTCTCAAGATACTTACACTCTGACGGGTATTCACATTGACATTACACATCCAACGGAGCATACTGGCTTCATTCCTTGCGAGCTTACGTATGTCCTCAGCAGTTACAGCCCATGTTTCACTGCCATGTAGCATGGCTGTTCGTACGCATGCGTCATACAGTCTGCCTTTTACTCTGAGTGAGAGTCCCTTTGTCGCCAGCAGGGGTAAGAGCTCTCTAAACTTTGCCCAGGCTATTCTTATTCTATATATATATATATATATATATATACTTTAAATCCTCGAGTATAGTCCGCATTTGCGTACATATCAACATATGTATCTATATACGTGATGCGGGGGTGGGTGCGCTGAAAGTGTAGCTGCTAGAATAAGAATAGCCTGGGCAAAGTTTAGAGAGCTCTTACCCCTGCTGGCGACAAAGGGACTCTCACTCAGAGTAAAAGGCAGACTGTATGACGCATGCGTACGAACAGCCATGCTACATGGCAGTGAAACATGGGCTGTAACTGTTGAGGACATACGTAAGCTTGCAAGGAATGAAGCCAGTATGCTCCGTTGGATGTGTAATGTCAATGTGAATACCCGTCAGAGTGTAAGTATCTTGAGAGAAAAGCTGAACATTAGAAGCATCAGTTGTGGTGTGCAAGAGAGACGATTGCGCTGGTATGGACATGTGGTGAGAATGGATGAGGATAGCTGCGTGAAAAAGTGCCACACCCTAACAGTTGAGGGAACCCGTGGAAGAGGTAGGCCCAGGAAGACCTGGGCTGAGGTGGTGAGGCAAGACCTTCGAACATTGGGCCTCACCGAGGCGATGACTACTGACCGAGACCTTTGGAAATGTGCTGTGCGTGAGAAGACCCGGCAAGCCAAGTAAGATCATTGCCAGTGCCCCTGGACTGGTTCTTGTGCGGGTGGCACATGAGATGCACCATTTTGAGCGTGGCCGTTGCCAGTACCGCCTGACTGGCTCCCGTAGGATTTTCGAGCGAGATCGTTGCCAGTGCCCCTGGACTGGCTTGTGCTGGTGGCACATAAAAGACACCATTTCGAGCGTGGCCGTTTTCGTGCGGGTGACACGTAAAAGCACCCACTACACCCTCTGAGTGGTTGGCGTTAGGAAGGGCATCCAGCTGTAGAAACTCTGCCAAATTAGACTGGAGCCTGGTGTTGCCATCCGGTTTCACCAGTCCTCAGTCAAATCGTCCAACCCATGCTAGCATGGAAAGCGGACGTTAAACGATGATGATGATGATGATATATGCGCAACCTAAATTTTTATGCACGTTTACTATATGTTCTTGCTTATTTTCTCTCTCTACTTCTTCCTTCCTATCCCCAGCCTTTCTCTCCTTTCTTTTCTTCCTTTGCTATCTTTCTTTTTTTTTCTCTTTCTTTCTTTCTTCTTTTCCTTTTTTATGACAACTACATTCCCCCGCCACCCCCTTTCCCATATTTAGTGTTATTATAGATACGTTACTCTTTACCCCTCCACTCCATAGATTAAGATACAATTTTCGTAACCAGTGCATGGGTTTTCCACGCGCAAACTTATATGCGTGTGTGCATATATGTGTGTAGATTTGTACTTATGTATATATCTGTGCCTTGTAAATATAGGCCTATATACGTAGATTGTCTGTGCGTATGCAGCTGTGTATTTCGATGTATATATTTATATATAGATATATATATGTTGTGGATAGCCTTGTATACATACACGCTATTGTAATTTTATTTTATTTTATTTTGAATGCAGCGTATACTTTATTTTATTGATTTGATTTTAATGCGTTAATTCGAATATAATTAATTATTTACAATATGTATTTTGAGCCCATTTTTCTATTTAAGGTTTTCTCCGATATTTTTTTAATAGGATGAATCTGTATTAAATTTATTTGGTCTGTGCATTACGCATCCTTGACCGTTAATTGAAACGAACAATCCATGGCCGTTATTTGAAGCAACCAATCAAACGAATCCATGTGTTTTAAATTTCATATTACTTTCGATTGCATTGTTGTCCTTTCTCCATTTCTAACAAAACTGTCCGATGAACGGGAACGTAAAACTCAGAGTAACGGTTTTTTTGTTATATTTCTGCTGCTTTTAAATAAAGCATATTACTCTACCTCTGGTATTTGAGTACTCTTTTTTCCACCTTGTTGCACATTTCATGTGCTTACTCCGGTATATATATATATATATATATATATACATATATATATACACATATACATATATAAAAATATAGAATAGTGGTACAACAAGGCACCAATGTTTTCAAAATGCTAGGCCACTGGTTTAAGTTGATATTAATCTAATTAATATCAATTTTCACCCTTATTATTTAAATTTATATATATATATATATATATATATATGTATGTATTTACCAAGCAAGAATAATTACCAGTCTAGCAACTTGTTAACTCAGGTATTGCTAAAGGTTCGCTGTGGTTAGCTTGCATACAAAACCAATTTACGAGGAAACATGGTAACCACCAGATATCATCATCATCATCGTTTAACGTCTCCTTCCACGCTAGCATGGGTTGGACGATTTGACTGAGGACTGGCAAACTGGATGGCTGCACCAGGCTCCAATCTGATCTGGCCGAGTTTCTACAACTGGATGCCCTTCCTAACGCCAACCACTCCGAGAGTGTAGTGTGTACGTGTATATATATATATATATATATATATATATATATATATATATATATATATATGTCTATGCATCTTTTTGTCAGTGTTTGTCCCCCTCCCCCATTGTTTGACAACCGGTGTTGGAGTGTTTATGTCCCCGTAACTTGGCAATTCTGTAATAGAGACTGATAGAATATGTACTAGGCTTAAAAAATGAAGTTCTAGGGTTGACCTGTTTGACTAAACTCCTTCAAGGTCATGCCCCAGCATGGCTGCAGTCAAGTGACTGAAACAAGTTAAAAAATATATATATACATACATACATAGTAATGATAATCCTTTTCTACTCTAGGCACAAGGCCTGAAATTTGGGGGAGGGGGATAGTCAATTACATCGACCCCAGTACTCAACTGGTACTTAATTTATTGACCCTGAAAGGATGAAAGTCAAAGTCGACCTCGGTGGAATTTGAACTCAGAACATAGTGGCAGATGAAATACCGCTAAGCATTTCTTCCGGCATGCTAACGATTCTGCCAGCTCGCCACCTTACATAGTAATAATAATAATAATAATAATAATTATAACAATAATAATAATTTTTTGAACCTGTTGAAGACACACAAGATGTTGAAATATTGTTCCCAAGATGACAATTGTCTTTTAATTTTGACTTAATAATAATAATAATAATAATCCATGGATTATTTTTTTCAGACTAGTATTTATTCTGTCGGTCTCCTTTACAGAATCGCTAAGTCACAGGGACATAAATAAAACAAAGGCCAAAGCACAAACACATCAATCCATAATTCCATGTTGGTAACCAAGTACTTGACAGAGACGGGCATCAAAATTGTCCCTTATCCTTCCAATAATCCAGACCTTGCTCCAAATAACTTTTGATTGTTTTCCAAGCAGAAGGAGAAATCAAAGTAACTTGTGAGAAGGGTCACCTTCACAAAGCGGCAGGAATGCCACAAGTGTTTTGGGTCAAGGGATCCTATTCTGAAGAGGATCAGAGTTTGTGTTTCTTAGAAATTAATAAATGCCATTGTGAAATAATTTCAAAACTTCTGCAATGCAGCTTGTATATGTATTGATGCAATCTTTTTCTTTTAGTTTGATCACAACATATAGGTACACTTCTTTCTTTTCCTCAACAGGCCCTGCCCCGTTTAACATTGTCCCAAAACTGATCAAAGAGGGAAAGGATCCCATCACCTTTAAACGGAGTCTGGACAAATTTTTTCAAGGAATACCAGTAAGCCAGCCATACATGGATACGACTCACTCAACAAGAGCTCACTAATTGAATGGACCATAATACCACAAAACTTGACTTAAAAAGGATTTAGATAATCCTATTCCTATCAGGTGGTGCTATTAAATTACACATGGCCTGGACCAATCTTTGGTCGAAAGTTTTATCATTAACTCTTTTGTTACCATATTTCTGTTGAACTCTAAGGGCTTTGTTTCAATTAATTTTGAAAATTAGAAAGAATAAAATAACTGTTATTTTCAAACATAAAAACTTAAAGTTCTGAAGGAAAGTTTTAATTTAGATCGCTTTAAAATAAGGAGTTTGTATCATGGAGTGAAGGGCATTCTTACCTGGATTGGTATCAATCAAAACAGTTAAATTGCTAAGGAAATTATAGAAATAGAACATTGTCACCATTATCGGTTACCAAATCATTTCTAAAATGTGAAAAAGAAAAAGAAACATTTAAAAAAAATCTAATTACCAATTTATACAATTTGTTTTATGGAATCTTGTTTTGTACATAAATTATTTTCATTATTACAAACAAGTTCATTTATTTAGTTCACTAAAACATTTTAGAAACCTTTTTGAGTCACATTCAAGAACTTAGATGTACACTATACATACATGGATATGTACATGTGTGTATATACATTTATATAACAGAAACGATAGAGATGGAAAATGGAATATATGGAAACTTTATTTACATTTGATGGATATTTGTCCTCATCTTGTTTGTTGTTAACACAACGTTTTGGCTGATACACCCTCCAGCCTTCATCAGGTGTCTTGGGGAAATGCCCATGGGCATATAGCGTAGTGGTTAAGAGCGCGGGCTACTAACCCCAAGATTCCAACTTCGATTCCAGGCAGTGACCTGAATAATAATAATAATAATAATAACATCGAAAAATATCTTAGGAATGAGAACCCAGGTTCAAAATTTTCCGAAGACACTTGATGAAGGCTGGAGGGTATATCAGCCGAAACGTGTTAACAACAAACAAGATGAAGACAAATATCTGTCAAATGTAAATAATGTAAATAATGTACATAATTCTTCATTTCTTAAATATAGAACTGGAAACTTTATTGATCACAACAATCATTTCAACGCATTCTGCATCGCTCCCTTGTTGGTGGGAAACTATACAATTAATTTCAGTTGCATCCCAAGGTGCAGAAGTGATATAATGCACCTTGTAGACATATATAAGGCAATTACTATGAATAAAAGCACTTGCAACAATCTTGTTTTCCTTGAGCTATATAAACTTATAAAGCCACCTGCCTGGTTTCCATGGTACATAAATGACCAAGATCACATCATCCTGAACAGGACGCCGGTCAACTGCAGGGTTCAAGGCCAGTAATTTCGAAGAGAGTGGACAGATTGGTTACACTGATCCCAGTATTTGATTGGCACTTTATTTCAGCAACCCTGAAAAGATGAAAGACAAAATTAACTTCAGTGGGATTTGAACTCAGAATGTAAAGAGCAAGAAGAAATGCTGCTAAGAATTTTTGTTGGACATACTCAAGAAGGCCAAAATTCCAGAGCAGAAGTGTTAAGGCTGCTCCCCGCCCCTGGTGAAGAGGATTGACCTACAAGAGTGCTGTTCTGGTGTTGTGTAAGAAACACCCAGCACACTCTGTAAAATGGTTGGCATCAGGAAGGGCATCCAGCTGTAGAAACCATGCCAAATCAGACTGGAGCCTGGTGCAGCTCTCCAGCTCTGGTCAAACCTTCCAATCCATACCAGCATGGACAATGGACGTTAAATGCTGCTGGTGATGATACTAACAATTCTATTTCTTTATTGCCCACAAGGGGCTAAACATAGAGGGGACAAACAAGAACAGACAAAGGGATTAAGTCGATTACATCGACCCCAGTGCTCAACTGGTACTTAATTTATCGACCCCGAAAGGATGAAAGGCAAAGTCGACCTCGGCGGAATTTGAACTCAGAACGTAAAGACAGACGAAATACCGCTAAGCATTTCGCCCGGCGTGCTAACGTTTCTGCCAGCGCGCCGCCATACTAACAATTCTGCCATACAGGTGAAGATCAAAAGATGAAAAATTCAAAGTGAATCATTTCCAACATATTTCACCATGATAAATATTATCCAATGTGTATATGTTGGTGGACTCATTCAAATTTAGTTTTGCAGGAGTGGCTGTGTGGTAAGTAGCTTGCTTACCAACCACACGGTTCCGGATTCAGTCC
Organism: Octopus bimaculoides; assembly: GCF_046866305.1. Taxonomy (NCBI): domain Eukaryota; kingdom Metazoa; phylum Mollusca; class Cephalopoda; order Octopoda; family Octopodidae; genus Octopus; species Octopus bimaculoides. Next base: position 7,290,112 of record NC_142950.1, read on the forward strand.
CACTGCGTGGCACCTTGGGCAAGTGTCTTCTACTATAGCCTCGGGCCGACCAAAGCCTTGTGAGTGGATTTGGTAGACGGAAACTGAAAGAAGCCCGTTGTATATATGTATATATATGTGTGTGTGTGTGTTTGTCCCCCTAGCATTGCTTGACAACCGATGCTGGTGTGTTTATGTCCCCGTCACTTAGCGGTTCGGCAAAAGAGACTGATAGAATAAGTACTAGGCTTACAAAGAATAAGTCCTGGGGTCGATTTGCTTGACTAAAGGCAGTGCTCCAGCATGGCGGCAGTCAAATGACTGAAACAAGTAAAAAAGTAAAAGAGTAAGAGATAGACTTCCTAAGTTTCACAGTCAAAAGTCTTCTCACCAGTCTATATGTGTTGGCAAATTAAATAAATTTGACATCAATTCGATATAACTCGATGGACCAAAGCATTGAAATCAGCTCTTTCCTTGGCTGTTGCTGGATGGGATAAGCAGTGTTTGTCTATTTTCCAACATCTTCCATAATAGTGGCTGTGTGGTAAGTAGCTTGCTTACCAACCACATGTTTCTGGGTTCAGTCCCACTGCATGGCACCTTGGGCAAGTATCTTCTACTATAGCCTCAGGCTGACCAAAGCCTTGTGAGTGGATTTGGTAGATGGAAACTGAAAGAAGCCCGTCGTATATATGTATATATATATGTGTGTGTGTGTCTGTGTTTGTCCCTGCAACATCGCTTGACAACTGATGCTGGTGTTTACGTCCCCCGTAACCTAGCGGTTCGGCAAAAGAGACCGATAGAATAAGTACTAGGCTTGCAAAGAATAAGCTCTGGGGTCAATTTGCTCGACTAAAGGCGGTGCTCCAGCACGGCCGCAGTCAAATGACTGAAACAAGTAAAAGAATAAGTATTCAGCTATGAACTATAAGGGTATACTTACTTCATTCTGTATGATTCTTTACACATTTCCATTTGACACAGGATTTCTCAAGCTTCCCCCACAATAAAATGGCTTCTCGCCAGTGTGTAAATGTTGCCAGACGAGTTAAATTTAGATCTGCAAGAGAAGGATTTATCAAGTATCCCTATAGTCAAAAGACTTCCCTGCAGTGTGTGTGCGTTTGTGTCTTTTCAAGTGACTGTTAGTGATAAACGATTTTCCACATATCTCGCAGCGATACGCTCTTTCCCCCGTGTGGCTCCGTATATGAACTACAAGATTAAAATGATCAAAGAATGATTTTCCACATATTTCACAGTAAAACCTTTTTTCTCCAGTGTGCACATTTTTATGTCTTCTTAATTCACTATTATTGCAGTACGATTTTCCACATACTTCGCAATAGAATGGCCTTTTCCCAGTGTGTAGTTTTTTGTGCCTTGTTAAATTACTGTCGGAAAAAAAGTACTTGCCACACACTTCACAAAAACACGGTTTTTCTCCAGTGTGGATTCTTATGTGAGTAATAAGTATAGAATTTCGAATGAAGGATTTACCACAAATCTCACAGTGATATGGTTTTTCTTCAGTGTGGATTCTTTCGTGACGTGCAAGATGAGAATTCATAATAAAGGACTTTCCACACACTTCGCAAGAGAAAGGCTTCTCTCCACTATGTATTCGTTTGTGTTTCGTTAAATTACTGCTGTTGGCAAAAGACTTCCCACATAAATCACACTGAGTGTTTCTGTGCAATGATTTTTGTTTAGTAAATGTTTTACAACCTAAAGGCTTTTCCTCGTCGCCCTTGTACGCCCGCGCCACTGAATCGACATCGGTAAAAACATTTCTTTTAGAATTGTCCAACTTATTATCGTGTTCCATATTAATTCTGGAGAAATGTTTCAGAAATATCTATGAATATAATTATATTATTATCCAGTTTATTTCTTGTTTTGGATATCACGAAGTTCTGTTTACGGTTCTGGAAAATAAACAACGTCGACAGATATATTCTCAGCTTACAACCAAGTCGCATACGGATCGTTTTTCGACAAAACAAAAAAAGACTTCTTTTTTTTTTTTTCCTGCGTTTAATAAATGTGGATATGGTCAATGAGTGTTGTGGCCTAAAAACTAAAACAATATTTGAGAAGTCATAAATGATCAATAGCTGATATCAGTTCCATTGCAAGTTCCATTTATTTTCAATAAATACAAGCGCAAAGTAAAAAATACGGAGCAATATATCGAAGAAAGAAAATGTGTGTGTGTGTGTGTGCGTGTGTGTGTATACAGTCCGAGGGACTGGTTGCGTGTTTTCTCCACATTCACTAAAGTTTAAGTAACATGAGGAGCTAAGTTTACCTGCTCCCCAACAGATACAACTCAGTCTATGTTCTGAGTGTTATTTCCATTCATTTTTTTCACTTATATATATATATATATATATATATATATATATATATATATACGTTGACAGAAAAGTGAGGGGTTAATGGATGTATATAAAAACAGGTTAATCAAGATATTCACTCATTAATTGGTCATTAAAACCTATTTTCCAAGCAAAATCAATTCAAACGTAGTGTAAGTTTGTAACAAAATGAAGTACTTAATTGCAGGAGACTGAACGGCGGCTCTAAAATGTTAAGGTAGCATTATGTTATCCACAAACATAAATAAAGACGTGAAAATGAAAAATTATGAAGAAACTAATAATGCGGTGTAGTCGACTATTTTACCCTCTCACAAATAACACCGGTAACATTACATTAAAGGTCCTTAATATCATATAATACCCTCAGAAACACCTTTAGTTATATTAATTTGTCCCTTCAAGGTTATCCAACCCACGGTAAATAAATAAATTTTAAAAGAAAACATCACCCAGTGGGTAAAAAGTGAAGGAAATCGGCGTAATTTAAATCGGCGATAGTAATACCGGAAAATGTTAAAAGTAAACATGTCTTTCCCGAAACGAATAAGTTAATGCTTCAAAATAGATAAATCATTTACTTCCTTCAAACAAATTTATTCGGCGATCTTACGGCTTATTTAGTTTTGACTAGTGTTTAGAACGATCTTCCGATTTTTAGGGATTCCGATTATATGAAATAAATTTCACAGTTAATTTTTTGGTTCCCCCTTTTTTTTTACTTACAACGTTTATAAAGTAACATTTTGAGAAAATGGAACATCTTAAAGAAGTGCTGAAGTTTAATAGTTAAGGCTGTTCAACATATTTGAGAATTACAATTCAAATTTATTGAGTTTGAGCATCGATTATACTACATACGGCGTGTGGGATTTACTAGTTTTGAAGCGTTCAATTTTATTCGTTTCTTTAGCTCAAGAAAGCCAAGTTATATTTTTACATTTACTCTTGATGCTGGGTACAGTCTTAATTACAGCAGCTTCTTCCATTTAACCATCTTGCTGCGTATTCGTAAGAACTGCTAGAAATAGCAGTCAAGTCACCCACAAATCACACTCGATCACATTCAAAAATGTAGTCCGAGATTTACATAAAAATGGGAATGATGATCACGGTTTATTCTTTTTTTTTATGCTTTTACTCATTTCAATCATTTGACTGCGGCCATGCAGGAGCACAACTCCGGGGCTTCCTTTGTAAGCCTAGTACTTATCGTACCATCTCTTTTGCCGAACAACTAGCTGACGGGGACGCAAACACACCGATACCGGTTGTCAAGCGGTGATGAGGGGACAAGCACACACACACATATATTCACGAAGATCAGTGTGTGTGTGTGATAAAATCACTGTATAATAAAATTTGGATGTGCAAATCTCCGCTCTCCCGATCAATATTAAATAACGATAGTTATGGCCGGTCTTTAGGGATACCCAGGGTTTCACATCTATAAAGCGCTTAGCTTTAAGGGGTTTCTTGAAACCCTAATCGTCAGAGGCCGATAACTTCACTTCATAGTGGACAGACAGTTCAAAGACTTCGTAGCTACTTGTTGAACGCTTGGACAAAGGTTTAAGCGCAAGGGATTGTCTCTCTTACATCGCTTTGAAGTCCTGAAATCACAAGCCGGCCAGTCGGCTACAGCTGTCTAAGGGAGACAATCCCTTGCTCGTAACCCCTTGTCCGAACATTGTATATTTAAAATTGTAAATATTTAATCGATACAGCTACTTCACCCCTTTTATGTTTGTCTGTCCTTGTTCGTCCCCTCTTTGTAATGCCTTTATGGCAAATATTTATGAAATAAAGTAGCTATGAGGTCGGTAATCTTCAAGTTTAGGGGGGGGGGGGGGGTAAAGAAAAAATTCAAGGGAAATAACTGAACGACTTATCAGTATTATCCGTTTTCTTCTAGCTGTTTATAAATAAATCACACCCTAACCCTAACGTCAATCAAATCACGTGTGTGATTTATTTATAAACAGAGATGTACGGAGAATACTGGTAAGACGTTCAGTTACTTCCCTTGAATATTTTAATTTTTTTTTTTATCCCCCTAAACTTGAAGATTACCTATGAGGTCTTTTCTGTCTCCATGTTGAAGAGAGAGGTTATCGGCCACCGGTCAATGAATCTGAAGAAACGCTGTAAAGGTAAGCGCTTTACAGCCATGAAATCCATGTTAATCCCATTGACCGGCAAAAAAAAAAAATCGGCATTTCAATATTTTAATTTTTGCACACAAACACACAACATTTGCACGCTGATTTGAAAACAGTCACTCTTGACACAAGCAGTATTATTTGTATGCAATCTTGTGCTAAAACATGTCCAACCATTAAGGTGTTTGTAGTTCAAAGGACAAGAAGAAAATATTACCTTGTTTGGAAACAGATAAAGATTGGGGACAGAAAGGAGCATCTGCCCATAGAAAAATCTGCCTGGACTAGGTTTTGTCTGATCCATGCAAGCATGGAAAAGGAAAATCTTAAAACGATAATTAAGATGATGCTTATAGAATTTACAACAGTCCAACTCTATGCTTATCATTGTCCTTGTAGCAAATACAATGATTGCTGTTCAAGATATTTTTTTATGTTACTGATGCCAACATCCCACTGATTTTTGTATCACAACTATGATCTCTGCCTTAACTCTTGAGCATTCATATTACTCTGTCAAATGTAATGCTTATTTATTCAGATTGTTTTGAATTAATCCTGCATTATCTCACAGTTTCAACATTTTAATGATGTGACCGTTTAGTTTTAGAATGACATTGTAGGGTAGAATTTTAGAGGCCTGATCTGGCCAGTTATGTAGAATATTAGAGGCCTGATCTGGCCAAGTTAAATGCTAAAAGGTTCAACATACAAAATGGCTGGTTAAAAAATCTATATAAGAGATGAAAGCAGTAACTATACTGAGAAGTATTGTTCATTGCCACTTCAATATGGCTGTTCCATAGGAACCAACGTTACTACCCTTTTTAACCCCAGGAGCATCCCCTTCCCGTTGGTTATCGATGCAATCTGAAGCCAATATGTATTGCAAGTAGCATAAATCTCTCTCTTATTAGCAACTGTAATAATCCTTGTTCCACACAGACAAACATTTCTGTAGGAAATCCAAATGATCTCTGTCTCTTCAGCAACTAATAGTGATAGCTTTCCAGGTGTCATTCTTTCTGTAGCATCCATTGTTTCTGTAGAAGGCCTGAGACTTACTCATTTTCATACACCCATCGCATTCTGTAGCTATGCAATGATCTTTCCTCTTCATATATTTATCTTGTTTTTCTAGACTGCTGCACTGGAAGTGAGAGGTAAAATGATGTCAGGTGATAAAGTGTTTATTTGAATGTCCTCTGGTTTTTTTTTTTTTTGGTATAAGAATGTTAGCGAGAATGGGTGTGTACAAATATGAGATCCTTGGGGAGTCTATCTACTGCCCAGCAGGTAAACAGAGTCTTGTAATAGTGCAACAAGTCAGCAGCTGAGAAGTTCCTTTTTAGAGACATTTTCTAAATCAAAGTAAGAGAACTCTCACTTGTTGCTATATCAAAAGTCAATGAAAGAAAATCATCAGAAATAGAAAAAAAATAACAACTGAAACTGCTTGAAGTGTAAATAACAAGAGGTTTTTACCTTGACCTGGCAAGTCGCTCCCAAAAGGAACTCTTCAACCATCAAATGAAACTTGCTGTGTAATTGAGACGTTCTCTACCTTCCTCGTTGGCCAAACTCTCACACGACTGTTTTTGCCAACCACTTACGCCTAAAAGAAGATGCTCAAAATATTCACTTTGTCATCTGACATCACTTCAAATCTCACTTCTGGTGCATCATCCACTAATCTTTCACCTCTGCCTTCACTTATGACTCATTGTCCACTACGCCACACACAAGTTATTTCTTTGTAAATGCAAAACTGTTTCTCTACACATGTGATCTGTATTTCTTGCAGACCCAAAGATTTCTGCTCTCCGTATATCTATCCATCCATCTTGTTTCTGTTGCCACTATACGTGAAGGTGCATAGCTTAGTGGTTAGAGACAGTCAACTGAAGATCATAAGGTTGTGAATTTGATTCCTGGCAGAACTTTTGTGCTTGAGCAAGAAGTTTTAATTCAATTTATTCCAGTTCACTCAGTCGGCAAAAACGAGTTGTAATAGTGCAACAAGTCAGCAGTTGAAATGTTCGTTTTTAGAGACATTTTCTAATATCAAGGTAAGAGACTCTCATTTGTTGCTATATCAAATGTCGATGAAAGACAATCACTGTGTCACATTGAATTTTCCTGAAAACTACGTTAAGGGTTCACGTGTCTGTGGAGTACTCAGCCACTTGCATGTTAATTTCACAAGTAGGCAATTCCATTGATCGGATCAATTGGAACACTCATCGTCATAACCAATGTAGTGCCAGTTGCAACCATGCATTATCATTGTTTCTACAGAAATGGTTATGTTATTGATTCCACAGTATTAATAATCTCTACACATTTTCATTCAATAATTTCACTTCAATGATTGTTTTTTTATTTCTCTCTGTTGTAGCAGCAATGTTATCTGTTTTAACCATATCGTTCTCTTTTTTTTTCTTTTCTTCTGTAGCAATCACAATGTTCTTATGTCTCATCATTATCATCCTCATCTTCCTTATCATCATCATTTAACGTCCGCTTTCCATGCTAACATGGGTTGGATGGTTTGACTGAGGACTAGCAAGCCAGTAGGCTGCACCAGGCTCCAATCTGATCTGGCAAGGTTTCTACAGCTGGATGCCCCTTCTAACGCCAACCATTCCAAGAGTGTAGTGAGTACTTTTTACATTCCACTGGCACGAGAGCCTATCGGGGGCACTGGCATTGACCATGTTTGAACGGTGCTTTTTATGTGTCACCAGCATGGGAACCAGTCAGGAGGCACTGGCATCGACCACGTTCAGATGGTGCTTTCTGTAGCAAATTTAATGCATGCTTTTCCGTTTGTTGAATCACTACTATGTCTTCTTGTTTGGTTACCATATTTCTGATGAAATACTCTGTCTTTCATGAACATCATCATTATTGAGCTGGAGTTTGGAGCATAAACCAACATGAAATTTTGATGGAAGGTTTTAATTTAGACAAATTTAAACCCTTTTGTTATCGAATTTCCATTGAAATATACTGCATTTGTCTCAATTAATTTTTCAAATAACAAATTTAGTAAAATAACTTTGGTCATTATTGAGCTGGAGTTTGGAACAAATTAATGTGAAATTTTGTTGGAAGGAAGCTTTTATCATTGCATCATAGAACAAAGAGCAGTTTCATGCAGGTCCATAGCAAAAGAGTTAAATATGTCCTACACGCTACAAATATACATTCATTTTCTGTAGTAAATACAATTACATTTACACTATACTTCATTATTTTTGGAGCAATTAAGGCAACAAGCTGGCAGAATACTTAACATACCTAGTGAAATGCCAAGCAGTATTTCGTTTCGTCTGCCACTATGTTCCGAGTTCAAATTCCACTGAGGTTGACTTTACCTTTCATTCTTTCAGGTCTCCTCCCACGAAATTTCAGACCTTGTGCTTTTTGTAGAAAGGAATATTATTATTATTATTATTATTATTATTATTATTATTATTTAAGGTGGTGAGTTGGCAGAATTGTTAGCACGCCAGGTGGAATGTTTTGTGGTATTTTGTCTACCACTATGTTCCAAGTTCAACTTTACCCTTCATCCTTTTGGGGTCGATAAATTAAGTACCAGTGAAATACTGGGGTTGATGTAATTGACTAGTCCCTTTCCTCCAAATTTCAGGCCTTGTGCCTTTACTAAAAGGGATTATTTCTGGAGCAATTATCTCATATATGCACAGATGTCTGTAACTGTTTCTTGGGATGAGTTCTCGAAGATATGCTCAAGACTGCTCTTAACATTTCAATGTAAGTTCCATCTACCTTGGATTCCAGTTCTTTTCGTAAATGTCCAAATTGTTACTCCATATAAAAGGACTAACTCTATTGTTGCACAGAAAATCATCATCATCATTTAACGTCCACTTTCCATGCTAGCATGGGTTGGATGATTTGACTGGGGACAGGCGAACCAGATGGCTACACCAGACTCCAATCTGATATGGCAGAGTTTCTACAGCTGGATGCCCTTCCTAACGCCCACCTTCCATGCTGGCATGGGTTGGACGGTTTGATAGGGGCTGGCCAGGCAGAAGCTGGATGCCTTTCCTCACACCAACCACTTCACAGAGTGGTTTTATATATATATATATATATATATATATATATATGCTTAAAAAGGAATGTATTTTCTCTGAAATGAAAAAAAAGATGAATAAATGGTAATTTTTGAAGAAAGATTGTTAAAATTTTATTGATAAAGAGAGAAGAAAAAAAAAAAGAAAAGAAAAGAAACCAATATATTTGAGATCACAGACTAGTTTTTTAAAAATTTTTTTTAAGAAAATTAGTTATTTTCATCACAGAAGTATGTGGATTCCAGGGACAACATTGCTTTAAAATTCTTATTCACAACCTTGTCCAACACATCTTTCATTCATAAATCACCTTATATTATTTCAGAAGCAAAATTATAAAGTTTCATGTAGAAAAAGAAAAAAAAAAAAAAGTGGAATATATTTTGTGGTTCCTAGAGGATGCAGTGGTTGAGAAATAAACTTAGCAATCACAAGGTTCCAGGTTCAAATCAAACATACTGTGTGACATCATGATGCATGTCTTTTCACCATAGTTTTGGGTTAGCACATGCCATATGAGAGAAATGTGGGAGACAGAAGCTGTGTGCTGTGTGAGGAGGGAAAGCCTGTCGGAGGAAGACTATCTAGGGGCTGTAATTCATAAGGGCAAATCCAGTCAAACGCCATGTTATGGTCCTTTCTTCCTGGGAATATGTATTTTAGAATATCCAGTTATTCACACTGGAATGGTATCTATCAAAGCCAGTGGAAACCCAGTTACCCATTCACCCACTCACATATAGATCAGTAGTTCTCAACCAGGGTACAAAAAGTGTTTTTGGGGTAGAGGTCCATATAAGTCTTTTTGGGAGGGTCTACACAAGCAAAATAGTATATTGGGGATCCACAGTAATATTTCAAGGGTCCATGAAGACATTTTGCTTTAGATATACCTATTGTAAGAAACAGCTAGATTTCTTTCTCTAATGTTTTTACATAGATCGACCATCATAAGTTAATGTGTGAAAAAACAAAATAAGAATTTTGAAAGATGTATCTATAAAACTAGTTTTTAAACATTGAATGGCTATGGAAGTCAGGGTGGGGGGTCCACCGGAATAAAATAATAAACAAAGGAGTCTAGAGATAGAAAATGGTTGAGAACCACCAATATAGATGTATACGTATGCATACATTGTGTGTATGTATGTATATATATATATATATATATATATATATATATATATGTACATATCTATACATGTATACAAGTATGTACACATGCATATTATATATATATATATATATATATATATATATATATATAGTCAGTCAATAAAACACATATCAGAAAAGAAGCACAGGTTAAAATTTTTGTTTTGGACATTAAACGACGATGATATATACATATATATATATATATATATATATATATATATATATATCATTCAGTTAACATCCATTTTCTATGCTGGCATGGAACGTATGAGTGAGTGTGTGTGTGTATGCACATGTATACACACATACAAACACAATTTTAGGCAATCAGTCACACCCATATTGCACTGATCATAAAGAATGTTTAGAAAAGTAAAACCAAAATAATCCTTAAAGATTTTTCAAAATTTCAATTGGAAAAATTTAGAAAAAATATCCATTAAAATTGAAATAATTATGAATTACCATTTAAACATAAACCCCGGTGCTTTAGTAAACATTCATTTGGATAAGTATTTCTTGGCTTCCATCAGTTAACATAATTGGAAATACACAAGAATTCAAATGAAAATAAGGAAGCACTAGCAAACTATGGGGTGCATTCCAGAAGTTTTGAGACTCTTTTAGGAGAGGCAGCTATAACTGTCCTAGATTATTGTAATTTTAGTATATCATTCTTATACATCTAATAAGCTGACCTGCCAACTTTTGTGATTCCAGATCGAAGGATAGGGCTGTACCAGCATTTTAAACACATCCTAGTAAATGCTGTTTGTCACAGCCGACTTCTTTGCAGAATGCAGTCGGGACGTGAAGACAAGTTGGAAGTTTGTTATGCAATAAAGTTTAATGCTAAACTGAACAATACTGCTACAGATACTTGTGAAATGCTCTAGACTGGTCGTGGATTGACTTGTATGAACCAGGCATCTGTTTTTTGCTGGCACAAGAGGTTAGGCGACAACAGTCCACCAAAAAGCTCATGATGATCCGTTTTTTTGACAGCATGAACATTGTCTACTTCCATTGGGTTCCCTTGTGTCAAATGGTCAACAGAGAGTACTTTGTGGAGGCTTTTAGAGAATTCAGGAAGAGATTCTGTCGCAAAGGGATAGAGCACCAGCTCCAGAACAATGCACCAGTCCACAATTCCATCTTGGTAACCAACTACTTGACAAAGGCGGGTATCGAAACTGTCCCTCACTCTCCATACAGTCCAGACCTTGCTCCCTGTGACTTTTGGTCACTCCCCAAGCTGAAGGAGACGAAAAAGGCTGTGATATGGGTCCTGGACACCTTTGCTTTTCAGGACTTCCACAAGGGCCTTCACGAAGTGGCAGGAGTGCCACAACAAGTGCGTTGAACTCAGAGGATCCTATGCTGAAGGCGATTAGAGTTTTATATATCTTAGAAATTGGATGTCTCCAGGAAAAAGTCTCAAAACTTCTGGAATGCATCTTGTATATGTACTAATGCAGTCTTTTCCTTTTAGTCTTATCGGTAACTCTTTTGTTACCATATTTCTGTTGAAATACTTAGCATTTATTTCAATTAAATTTGAAAATAAGAAAGAATTTCCATAAAATAACTGTCATTTTCAAACTGGCTTTTGAAGTATAAAAAAACTAAAGTTCTGAAGGAAAGTTTTAATTTAGATCGCTTTAAAATAAGGAGTTTGTATCATGGAGTGAAGGGCATTCTTACCTGGATTGGTATCAATCAAAACAGTTAAATTGCTAAGGAAATTATAGAAATAGAACATTGTCACCATTATCGGTTACCAAAATCATTTCTAAAATGTGAAAAAGAAATTTAAATGAAAAAAAAAATCTATTTTGGAAGTTTGTTTTGTACATACATTATTTTCATAATTATAAACAAGTTCATTTATTTATTTCATTAAAACATTTTTTGATCCCCACTCAAGAACTTATATATACACGATACATACATGCATTTATGTGTGTATGTATATATATGTGTGTATATACATTTATATATGTGTGTATATACATTTATATACGTATAAATATATATGCCTGTGTATATATACACATACATGTACCAGACAATTAGAATGAATTCAAAAACTGGTACATCTGCATATTTAAAAAAAATTTTTATTTTCCATTGTTTTGGATTTACATTCTTAAAAATAGCCCAGTGAAACAAACCCATGATTTACTCATCAGATGACTTACGGTGGGATTGTTCACCCTAAGTAATCCTAGGTGTTCCTTACAACTCGATGCAGTTAGCCTGAACCCAAATTATAAGAGTGCTCGTATGGTTCCCGCCTAGATAATTTATCTGTATATACTCATAGTGTGTATGTGTGTATATATATATATATGTACATATATATATAGTGTACTGTTCCATGATGGTGAAAATCAGCAAAAAAAGTACTCCATCTGGTGAGTGATGGCAGTGCCTGATGATTGTGCCCAGACACCAGACGTGTTTAAAAATATTGTCTGGCATAAGCTCAGCACATGAAACTAATAGTTGCACATATGTTAACTTTTCCATGTTTGCATAGGTTATACATAATTCGTTGAGACAGATTTTCTATGGTTGGACTCCCATCTTGCTGCCAATCCTCACTTGTTTCTGAGCAAGGTAATATTTCTGCATCGAAATCATAATCTTCCAATCATAGGTGCAACAATCTTAGCATCAGGCTAAGTACCTTCACTCATATACACAACTGGCACTTGAGTTATGATGATGAGTGCTCTGGTTAATCCAATCACCTGAACAGCCTGCGCTCATGAATTTAATGTACATGTGTACTCTTAACATAGGCCTCAAGGAGATTCAGAATGACACAGGATGTGACAAGGCTGGGCCTTTGAATTACAGGTACTACTCAATGTTTGCCAACTGAGTGGAATAGAACAATGTGAGATAAAGTGTCTTGCTCAGGGACACAATGAACTGCCAGAAATTGGAGTCGAGAGACCTTACAAATCATGAGCCAAATACCTTAACCATTAAACCAGATATCTTCACTCGCTCGTATATATTGATCAAGATGGCTTTTGCTCAGATTGCATGAAATACATTTTTGTCACTTGCACATATGCTCCTGTCACCACGGTGAGCCTGAAAGCAGTCACACATACACACATGTGCAACTCTACACTCGCATATCATCAATGAAAGTGATTCAATTTAAAATTCAAGCTGTTAAAATAATATACAAAACTATTCTTTTATTCTTTTACTTGTTTCAGTCATTAGATGTGAAGCCATGCTGGGGTACTGCCCTGAAGAAGTTTTAGCTGAATGCCTTAACCCCAGTACGCTTTTATTTTTTTAAAGCCAAGTACTTATTCTATCAATCTCTTTCGCTGAATCGCTCAATTATAGGGACATAAACACACCAACCCTGGTTGTTGAGCAGTGGTGTGGAACAAACACAGACACACACACATATCATCATCATCGTTTAACGTCCGCTTTCCATGCTAGCATGGGTTGGACGATTTGACTGAGGACTGGTGAAACCGGATGGCAACACCAGGCTCTAATCTAATTTGGCAGAGTTTCTACAGCTGGATGCCCTTCCTAACGCCATATATATATATATATATACATACAATGGGCTTCTTTCAGTTTCTGCCTACCAAATCTACTCCCAAGGCTTTGGTCAGTCCAAGTCTATAGTAAAAGACACTTGCCCAAGGTGCCATGCAGTGGGACTGAACCCAGAACCATGTGGTTGGGAAGCAAGCTTCCTACAACATAGTCATTCCTGCATCTATATATATATATCTTTATAGTAACAGTGAAGAATTCCATGAATGTTAGGTGTTGGTTGCCCTGGGTGATTTTCAGAAATTGGAGTAAATTTATAGCAGGTTTTTTTTATAAATTAAAAACTTTTTTTTCTCCAAATGTGCCACCATTATCTAAAACGAGAAAAAAAGTAATCTAAATCTCACTTAGGAAAGAAAGAGTGTATTTTTCTTTTTAATTGTTTTTGCAATTTATTTTAAAATTTAAACAAAGGAAATGATTGGTCGGTTCGTCGTCCAATGTTAAGAGCAGATTAAGGGGAACGGTAGACGAGAGGGAGAATGTGGTAATGTCAATGTTATTTTTTTATATACAGCTTTAGGTTTGACCATCTACTTCACATTTTTGTCAGCACATTTGCTGTTTTTTTATTTTTTAATTTTCTTTGGGTTTTTCCGTAATTTTTCCTTTTCTTGTTCTGAGACGGGTGTGGAATTCTTAATAACCTTTTCTTTATTTTCACACACACACACACACACATACTGACATACACACACATACTGACACACACACACACACACGTGCATGTGTGTGTGTGTGTTATTGCTCTAGATATCACTAATGGAAAGAAAAAAAAAAAAGCATGTTTGTAAAACAAATTCTGAAATTGCATGTTTTTTAAACAAAATTTCTCAGTAAAACTTCATGAAACATTAATGTTGGCAACTGTGTGGCCATCATTATTGATGAATATTTTCCAAAATTTTTATAACTTTGATTGTCTTTCAAACTGTAACCTTGTCCCTTATCGTCTGCAATAAAAATTTATGTTGGTATCAAAGGGAGCCCTTAATTCCTCCCTGAAAAAATATGTAAGAAAGAATTGATGCATAATGGAATCTTTAATATTTGATTGAAGTTATTTTATTCATATATATATATATATATATATATATTTTTTCTTCTCTTTTTCAAAGGAGAATAAAATGTGTCCACTGCTTAGGTACGGGTAAGAAATTATTGTGCGAATCACCTGCAGGTAGCAGTTATAATTTCAAAATTAAATTTGTTTATTAATGCTAATTTCAATAGGATTTTGTAATTTGTCAGGAAGGAAAATGAAAAAAAAAAAAAAAAAAAAAAAAAAAAAATCAACACATAACACAGCATGTATAGAAAAGCTAGTGAGTATGCACCAACCTCAACATAGTAATAATAATAATAATAATACTTTCTACTATAGGCACAAGGCCTAGAATTTTGTGGAGGGGAATAATCAATTACATTGACTCCAGAAGGATGAAAAGCAAAGTTGACCTCAGTGGAATTTGAACTCAGAATGTAGCAGCAGACAAAACACAGCTAAGCATTTTGCCTGGCGTGCTAACAATTCTGCCAGCTCACTGCCTTTAAAATAATAATAATAATAATAATCCTTTCTACTAAAGGCACAAGGCCTGAAATTTGAGGGGGTGGAGTCGATTTTATGAACCCCAGTGTTTTTACTGGTACTTAATTTATTGACCCTGAAAGGATGAAAGGTTTAAGTCGACCACAGCAGAATTTGAACTAAAAAAGTAAAGATAGACAAAATGCCACAAAACATTTTGCCTGGCATGGTAACGGATCTGCCACATTGCCACCTTAATAATAATAATACCCCGCCCCCCAGCGTCTGGCAAAAAATAAAGCTTTTGTCAAACAGAGAGAATTTAAAGGCTAGTTTGACTTGCTAGAAATAGCAACTAACTCTCCCTTAAATCACACTCTAGAAGTGGGGGGGGGGGAATACAGGAACAGTTTTAAGTGAAACAGCATGAATCTGCTTTTGAGGTTTAAAGACTGGAACAAAAGAACAAGAAAAGCTCGTATTACAGAGGGTGATATCAAGCCAGTGATATCATACCTTATCATCACAGATGTATGTAGTTCGTGCAACCTCTAGAATTAAGCTTAAACCCTTAATTGTGGTTGCAGAACTGTAACAAGTTTTTTGAAAAAATAATCACCCTAGGGAAACGGTGACAGAAATAACAGACTTGCATCAACAATAATAGCTTCACTAAAGAAGACATGAATGAAACAACCGGATTCTGAACAAAAACATAATATTGGAAAGTGGTAATAGATTTATATAACTTACATGTATCACGGTGAATATATTTAGCAGAAATATTGAGATATTTTGAAACTGTTACAGCTATCCTTGATGTATGAAATAATAACATTTATTGTTGTCATTTATATACACATATAAGGTTATATAAATATATATTTATATTTACATAATTTAGTATGTGTGTGTGTGTATATATATATATATATATATTTTATTATATGTATTTATTTTCTCCAAGTAAAAAATAACTCGGATATATATATATATATATATATATATATATATATATATATATGCACACGGTGGTGCATCAGCATGGCCGCAGCTCTGAGCTGAAACTTTGAAATGAAATGAAATATATATATACACACACACACACATATATATATATATATATATATATATACACACACATATATATATATATATATACACATATACATATATATATATATACACATATACACAAGGGGTTGCTGAAAAGTTCCTGGTTTTGGGTGAAAGAAAATACAGGAGGTCCAGTTAATTATGATTTTATTCAACATATTCCCCTCTCAGATTCGCTTATTACAGTGGTCCTTCAGTTTGTCTAAGCCCTGTAAAAGAACTTGGAAGGTTGGGTCTCCAAGCAGGCCTTTGACGATACCCTTAAAACCAGGAACTTTTTAGCACCTCCTCATATATATATATATATATATATATATATATATATATATATATATATATATATATATGCACATTTATTTATACACACACAAACATGCATCCATAGACACACATGAAGAATATTCATCCAACCGCTATAGTATTCAGCACTCATTCATACTGTTTGATACTACCATATGTATATCAATTGTCAGTTTAGTGTTTGCTTTTCCATGCTAGCATAGGGTAAGACGGACATGTATTACTGAGGTATTGGTTTACAGCCAGGTGCCTTTCCTTTCACTAAAATTTATCTGTTTTTGAAAAGATTTTTTTTATTCTGCATATCTTTCAAAATTTTATTGATAGGCGATAGAAAGTCATCGATTGTCACTGTCATCAGAAGTAAAGAATGTGGGCGTTAGAGCTGACACACATGTGTCATCATTATCATTAAACATCACTTTTCTATGGTTTGTATGGTTCAGACGGAATTCTATGGGTGGGTGCTCTTTCTGCTGCCAACCCTCATCTGTTTCCAAACAAGGTAATATTTTCGCATAGCAGGACAATTTTTGCACAGAGGACTAGAAATGACCCACCACACTTGCATGGCAATGGTGCTCATTTACGACCATCAAGGCATGTCCAGATAATGGAACACACACATGATGGGCTTCTTTCAGTTTCTGTTTACCAAATCTACTCACAAGGCCTTGGTCGACCCGGGGGTAATACTAGAATATATTTGCCCAAGGTACCACACAGTGGGACTGAACCCAAGACCACAGAGTTTGGAAACAAGCTTTTTGATTATACGGCCACGTCTACACACACACACACAACTCGATTCCATGTGGTTTTCATCTACCGGTCTTCCTCAAAAGTGATTGGTTAGCCAACCTGAGGCTACAACAGAGGACACTTACCTAAGGTGTGTAGCAAACTCATAAGAAGCGGAGAGAGAATGTTAAGTTCGTTTGCCCGAACAGGAGAAATTATTGATTTCTCATTGGTTAAAAATTACTGCCCATATACGAATTCTGAACTTCGTTGACGAAGTCTTTCACGGGGTTACGGTTCTATGATTCGTGTATGAGTAGTAATTTTTAACCAATGAGAAATCAATAATTTCTCATGTTCAGGCAAATGAACTTACGTTCTCTCTCCGCCTCTTATGAGTTTGCTACAGGTGCAACGCAGTGAGATTGAACCCGAGATCACAGAATACCCACGTCTGCATTTAACTTACAGTAATCTAATTGATGTCCCTTGGATTGTCTGCAAACATGTCTGTGCAAAAGTAAGGGCAGTGACTACACAAACATAAGTTACTGTCCCTTGAATTGTCAATGCATATTTTATGATTGCATAAACATTGATGCTGTAAATATCGCTTGCATAACTAACACTTCAATAACATAACATAAATATGTCGAGTCTTTGAGTATAAGTGTATATAAATAAACGAATATAGAATATAGTGCATGTATATGTGTGTGTGTGTGTATATACATGCATACATACATATACATGTTTCCCCAGACACAACAACATATATATAAGATATGAGAGCAGAAAATGGAATTCACGAGATTCTCATGAATTCAGTTTTCTATTTCTCTTATTTGTTATATACTCGATGGACACAGAGGAGTTCCTGAGGTAGATCCAGTGGCATTTATATCAATACTGTGGTTGACATCAGGTAGCCATTGACAGTGAAAATGCTTTAATCGGCATACTACCCGGTGTATCCCCAAGCTTTAGATAACACACTCACACACACTCCCTCTCTCTCTCTCTCTCATATATATATATATATACACATATGACATGGCCTGGGCCAAAACATATCTAAATATGGTGCACCAGCATGACCGCAGCCACTTGGCCGAAACACATAAATAAATAAATAAATATATATATATATATATATATATATATACGCATTGATGCAATGAACGCAAAATTCAATTCATGGTCCTTAAAATTAATCTTGTTAAAGATTTAAAATTCTTTAGCTCATGTATGAATGCATATATGTGCATGTGTGTATGTGCATATGCACATGAGTGAGTGCATCTGTGTGTATATATATCTTGCATAAAATCACAATCAACATCCGAATACCTAAGAATAAATAAACATACGTGTGTGTATATATATTTATATATATATATATATATATATATATATATATATATATTTATATATATATATACCCATTGCCAACATGGAAGGTGGATGTTAAACAATGACTATATATATGTGTGTGTGAGTGTGTCTATATATATATATATATATATATATATATATATACATACACACACACAAAATTAATAGATAAACAAGCAATTGCCTTGGGAAACTTGGTTAGAATAAATTAATGCAATTCTATTAGTAGTAACTATGTTAAGAAATAAAAAATAAAAATAATGTTAACAAGTGTTATTATTATTATTATTATTATCAACAAATGTTAATTTATAACTTTTTATTTTTAATACTTAAAAAAAAACAACAAAAGACTATACTGTTAAAATTATAATAAATTTCAACAAGATATTATTAATTTGTCTCCTCTGCTCTCATAACCAATTAATTAATCAGTTAATTATAGATAGTATTTTAAGGATCTTTTAACAGTGCTTTATATATATATATTTGCTATTTATGAGAAAACTTTACCACCGGTATCAATTATAAACAGTTGTATCATTGTCCCTGTTCTGTAATGTAATGATGTGACGGCCACTAAGTCTAAGCCAACAGAGCAGAGAAGGGGAAGAGGTAGCAGATGACAAAGAACAGGAGGAGCTGGAAATAAAATATCTGAAAATGACCACCACCAAAGACTAAATGGATTGAGCAGCAATTTAGGAAAAACATGGCAAGTAATTCAGTAACAGAATTAGTAAGTATAGTAGGTGCATATATGATATATGAATATATACATATTTATATATACATATTTATATATACATATTTATATATACATATTTATATATACATATTTATATATACACACACTGGCACATTATTCGTATCTCTCACTGTCTGTCTGTCTGATATATATATAGATATATATATATATATATATATATATATATATATATATATATATATATATATAGATATATATACATACATACACACACATATATACACATAAACACACACACTCCTCTGTGTGTGATTGATTCAGAAAACTATATTAAAATCATTGAATGGGAAGAAAGCAACAACTTGTTTCACATCCAAAATTTTTCAGAAACTCTTACAGAAAATATTTTGGACCTTCATCAAGTCACAAAACCATTCCATTTTGAACCACAGTCTTTCAAAATAACCATTATGGTTATCAGGAAATGAGAAATGATATGTAAAATCCTGGATCAACTTGGACTGATTTTTGTGGCTTGATGAAGGTTGCAAAATAATTTCAGTAATATGTTTTGAAGAAAATTTCCAATCTGAAACTAATTGTTACTTTTTCTGTTCTAGGATTTTTACTATATTATTCTGTATTGAAAATAATCTTCCCAACATATAAGAGCTGTCTTTACTTTTGATGTCCCCAACCCAGGATCACTATGTTTGTATATGCAGGTGTATGTATGTGTATATGTATCACAATCTCACATTAAAATAAACTATAGATTTATGTAATGTAAAAGCTTCAGACTTATATGTGAGTCTTTCTAAAGAATCTTAATGACAAAGTGTACAGGTGAGCATCTCTACCTCCTCCCTCTCTCTCCCTCTTTTTATATATATATGTTATACACATACATAGATATATACAGATGTGTACACACACACACTATATATATATATGACAACTTATTCTGCAACCATTTATGCAGTGTGCATCCTGCATCCAAAACGGGTGCATCTAACAACTGTACATCACATGTCTATCAGCCTCACACGAAACCCAGAGTAATGTGACCTACTTTGCTTGTTTGATTGTTATTAAATTTTATATACATACATACACACATGTAAATATGCACATATATGTTATACATACGCACACAGAGGAAATGTAGAACGGTAAAAGGGGATGGAGTGGAATATCAAAGAACATAAAAAAAAAAACAAAAGTAAAAAGTAACAAAAAAATCCTTCCATATAAAAAAAAAAAAAAATCTGGAATTTCACAACCACAGCCAAAATGTGAGATAACGCAATGACACATTATATTCTGCAGTAGAATTTTGGAGTTTTCTTGAAGAATATGTCTTTGGAAATCATTGAGGTAATTTCATCTTCATTTATTTATTTTTTTTTAATCTTTTGTTCCCACTCATTATATTTTTTTTTAATAATTAAAAAAAAAAAACCCAACAAAAATCTTAACATCACTTTCATCATTCTTCTAGAGGAAAGTAACAACAGGAATTTGAGCAGATTGGAATGGAAATTGATGTATGTGTGTATGTGTATGCACATGTGAATGTGTGGGAATGTGTGTGTGTGTGTGTGTGTGAAGAGTGTGTTTGGATGTGTGTATAGAGTGTGCGTGCATATGAGCAATCGACGAAGAGCAGTTGGTCAGCTTTCTTGCAATCTGTGTTCGTCTGAAAATATACATGTTAGATATGTTACAGACCAAACTGTAGACATTTTCATACACAGTAGTCTTCAGTCAGACAACACCAATGAAAATCATAGACCCATAGCAATCAGATTCCATTGGTATTTTCTTGTTTGTTTTTTTTTTTTCATTCATTCTTTTATTTATTCTTTCTTTCTGTACTCCTTCTTCAGTGAAGCAGTGTAGTTCCAGTCTCCAGGTCGTTGCGGGACACCATTCCTGTCCTTAGTTGAATGCATCCTCAGCAGGAGGAACATATGAAAACCCCTCGAACACACCGTCTGCTTCTCGGACACTTGCACTAATCAACTTGTTGCCTTCAGCTGACTTCCCTACGGACCCTGCATAAACGAATAAAACATGAAAATACATGAAAGGGCTGAGATAAGAAGAATACATTAGCCATAATGGAAGTAGGCATTTGTAATAATAATAATAATAATAATAATAAGCGAAACGGGCTGATTACTACCTAGCTCAGATACCAGGAAACCCCAAAATGGCTGAAGTTCAAAAGATAGTGCTCATGGGAACTGCCCATATCCTACGTAAAATACTGTCTATGTGATCTCAAATTTTAAAACAAACACATAATTTTCTTATGGTTTCTTAAACATTCTCTAGAACAACACTATGTACAAATCCAAATATATGGTACCCTAACTTGTTGTCTCTTGAGGTCTCTGGGTGAGACTTGGATCCAACTTGTACAACTCTCAATGATTGGCCAGAAATGATTTTTAGAACGAGAATATCTGAAATAAAGTTGATTGCTCTCACAAACGAGAATACTAAAAATGAACCCGACCACTCTCAAAAATTAAGTAAAATAACCAGAAAAATAATCTGGAATCCTTGTCCAGCACTGAAGCTATCATCCAACACCGTCTTCTAAGATAGATCAGGATCCCTGATAACTGTCTCTCGCAAATGGTCTTCTTTGGAGATCTATCAACCAGTGTTTGCCCACACAGATTAATAATGCCAAAATTATTTTACTAAATCCCTCATTCCTTTCAAAATTAATTTAAACACAGGCAGGTGAAATTCTGGTTTAAGCCCTTAACATAACCTCTCATAACTTTTATATTTTTTGGAATTTTCAAAAACTTTTTGTGAATTTGTGTTCTTCACATGAGAATTCATGTGATTATGCAAAAAAAGTTTTGTTGATTTTTAAAACCGGCCCCACTTCTAAATCCTAAACGTTCAACTCTTTTGCAAATTCTTTTTTTTCAAATCAGAATTTGAAACCAGGACAGTTCAAATTTTTTGCTTAAATCCCAGCTATGGACCACCACTGAGTGCATCATCATTCCATTGAATGAGTTTATGAAAAGAAAAATATTGAAAAAAATCAATACATGTCAGTGACAAAGAAACAAGAAAGTATCAGGTGGTCGTGAGATGTGCTAAAGACAACAGCTAAATCGCCCATACAAAAATTTTTTCTCTTTTTTTTACATCATTGTATGAATTCCCATGTGGAGAACATAAAAAGATCGGACTGTTTTCACATCTATTACATGCTTTACTATACTAAAACTATTTTTTCCCTGGAATTGGGGTGCGTTTAATAGGCCCATAGAATCATTCATCATTGGTCCTGGTTCCATAGAGCTATCGTCTCTCAGATTAAAGATGAAGGCCACAAGCATAAATTCAGTGGTGGATCTTTGAATATTTGATGTAGATTGAGCTAATACGCATGGAGAATGGAGTTATTTGTATCTTAGTAAATAACATTAAAAGAATCACAACTTACCAGGTATTGGTTCTTTTACAAATTCTGGGTCAAAATTCTTCAAATCCAATTGGCCGCTCTGAAATAAAAGACATTAATTTATTGATTAATTTTACGTATTCAAAGAAGAGGCTTTAAGTTACTGTATTTAAAAATAAACAAACAACATATTCTTTCTTGTATCTTTTTTCTTTCATCTCTTTCAGTCATTTGACTGTGACCATGCTGGGGCACCACCCTGAAGGGTTTTAGTCAAACAAATTGACCTCAGGACTTTTTTTTAAAGCCTAGTACTTAGTCCTTTGGTCTCTTGCCAGACTGCTAGGTTACAAGACATAAACACAGCAACACTGGTTGTCAAGCAATGGTGGGGGATAAACACACACATACATACATATATATAACAATTTTCTTTTTTCAGCTTCCATCAACCAAATCCACTCACAAGTCTTTGGCTGGCCTAAGGCAATAGTAGAAGACATTTTCCTAAGGTGCCAAGCAGTGGGATTGAGCCCAGAATCATGTGATTAGGAAGCAAACTTCTCACCACACAGCTGTACCTGTTCCTGTAAATATTTCCTTTATCTAAATTTTTCTATATATTCTCCATGAAAAGAGCTACGCCATCATCATTATTACAGTCACCATATAGACAGATCACTCACAAGACTTTGGTCAGCCCAGGCCCAGAGTAGAAGATATCTGACCAAAGTGCTTTGCAGTGGAACTGAACCTGAAACCACATGGCTGGGAAGCAAACTGCTTACAGCAAACAGCCATGCCTGCATGCTCCCCTCTTTCTTTCTCTCTCTCTCTCTCCAAATATATATATATATATATATATATATATATATATATATATATATATGTTTGGAGAGAGAGAAAAGAAATAATGATGTGAATGAGTAAGAATAAGGAAGAAAAGTGAGTGAAGGCAAAACGAATAAGAATAACTGAAAAATAACAGAAACAAGCCACATCATTTTTGATGGGTTCTACATATATATATATATATATATATATATTTAAAAAAAATAAATGTGCTAGAAATATGGTATGCTGCTATGCTGCTATATTTCATGTTGAGAATAATTTAGGTCTTAATAGACACAAGATGTGATCTATTTCTAGCACATTAATTGTCCACGTTAGTGGTCAACGTTATTTTTTTAAAATGTTATTTTTTAAAAATGTACCTTAATCCCCTGAGATTGCAGATACTATTTCTGAATCTCTTTGATTCTTTAGATGTGCTGGCCTCCTGATAATTAATCGATATTAATTAATATATGATTAATTATCAGATTTTATAATAATATTATATATATATATATATATATTTCGTATGTGTATTTCGTGTGCAAGATTCTTGATATGGATACGTGTGTTGAAAGAAATACAATTAAACCTTGGGAGAGGCATTATGCCGGTAATAAACACACGCACTGGTTCAGTCCTTTATTAATTTAATGAAATAATTTAACAAAAAAACTATATAAATTAATAAAGGACTGAACCAGTGCATGTGTTTATTACTGGCATAATGCCTCTCCCAAGGTTTAATTGTATATATATATATATATATATATATCATCATCGTTTAACGTCCATTTTCCGTGCTGGCATGGGTTGGATGGTTTGACTGAGGTCTGGAGAGCCAGCAGCTGCACCAAGCTCCAGTCTGAATCTGGCAAAGTTTGAACAGCTGGATGCCCTTCCTAAGGCCAACCACCCTGAGAGTGTAGTGGGTGCGTTTTATGTGCCACTGGCACAGGGGCCAGTCATGGGGCACTGGCATCAACACATTCGGATCGTGCTTTTCACGTGCCACCAACACGGGAACCAGTCAGGGGGTACTGGTATCAACCACTTTCGGATGGTGCTTTTTACGTACCAACCAGTTTCTGTCTACCAAACCCACTCACAAAGTTTTACTCAACCCAAGGCTATATATAGTACAAGACATTTGCCTAAATTGCCACACTGG
Source organism: Octopus bimaculoides (assembly GCF_046866305.1). Lineage (NCBI taxonomy): Eukaryota > Metazoa > Mollusca > Cephalopoda > Octopoda > Octopodidae > Octopus > Octopus bimaculoides. Next base: position 7,314,752 of record NC_142950.1, read on the forward strand.
GACTGAACTTGGAACCATGTGGCTGGGAAGCAAACTTCTTAACCACACTGCCACATCTATGCCTAAGTATCCATAAACATTTACAACAGCAACAAGAAAATAGCTTACCACATTTGGGTTATAAGGTGGGTCTATACATTTTGAGTATAAATCATTCCATCTGATATCAGCAAAGAAATTCTGGCTTTTGATTTCCTGGAAATCTTTTTTGGCGCCAAGCCTGTTTTCTTTCTCTTTTTGAAGTAACTGCAAAATATATTAAAAATATTTTATATTAACTGTTAGATATATTAAAGCAATATGACTCTCCCCAGACACAACAAAATTTGTTTCAACACACAAATTCTCATAAAGAATCTTGCAAACAAGATACAAAAAATGAGAAGCAGAAAAAAAAATGATTGCTGTAATTAGGAATTAAAAAAAAAATTCTATCACATTTGTAAATTTTGGCACAAGACCAGCAATTTCAGGGGGTTGGCAATGCAGTTATATTGACCCCACCCCAGTATGCAACTGGTACTTATTTTATCGATCCTGAAAGGATGCAGAGTAAAGGAAACCTCGGCAGAATTTGAACTCAGAACGTTTTGCCTGGTGTGCTAACGATTCTGCTAACTTGCCACCTTAATAACAATAACAACAATATTGCTTTCAAATTTTGGCACAATGCCAGCAATTTCAGGGGTTGGAGTATGTTGAGTACATCAACCCAGCAAAGACGAAAGGCAAAATTGACTTCAGTAGAATTTGAACTCAGAATATATGTGGTCTGATCAATAAGTATCCGGACCGTTGCCATAGTAACAAAGCTAAAGCATGAAGAGTGAAGCCACTTGGCACAGACTGACCTTGAACTATTCTGTGCATGTGTGCTAAGTTTTAACATTCTAGCTCACTTCTGATGTTTACAGAAGTTCTTGGAAGTAACGTGTGTATCGCCCTGACCATGACAGAAAAAGTTGAGCAAAGAATCTGCATCAAATTTTGCCAAAAGCTTGGCGATACCTGCTCAGAGGCCTATGCAAAATTTCCAAAGTTTTCATCGTTCTCGATACAATCAACGAGATCTTGTACAACTGAGACCCGAGCGTCTTTTTGGTCAGCTGAAAGCAGTTTTGGCACAACTTAGCAGACATGCATCTTATACCCAAATCTTCAGTGATAATGGAGTGAACTGAGCCATAACTAATCTGCACATCCTCTGATAACTCATGGATGGTGATTTGATGATTCCCCCTCACAGCTGCATACACATCTGCGACATTTTTCTTGGTTCTGCTGATTGCAAGTCTCCCAGAATGTTTGTCATTATTGACATTTTTTCGGCCATCTCAGATATGTCAGGAACCACTTGTACACCTTCGTGCAGCTCATACAATCCCCTCCATACACTTTCTGCAACTTTGCGTAGGCCTCTGATCAGGTATCACCATGACAACTTTCTCTATTACAGTCAATGTGCCGATAATACACTACACACGTTCCTTCCAAGCACTGCTGTAAACAGTGGAAGTGAGGTAGAACATTAAAACTTAGTACACATGCACAGCAGAATCCAAGGTCAATCTGTGCCACACGGCTTCATTCTGCATGCTTTAGCTTTGTTACCATGGCAACAGTCTGGATACTTATTGATCAGATCTCGTAAAGACAGATTAAATGCCGCTAAGCATTTTGCCTAGCCTGACACAAAAACACACACACATAAAGATATATATATATATGTATGACAAGCTTCTTTCAGTTTCTGTCTACCAAATCCATTCACAAGGCTCTTGTTGGCACAAGGTTATAGTAGAAGACACTTGCCCAAGGTGCCACACAGTGGGACTGAACCAAGAACCGTGTGGTTGGGAAGCAAGCTTCTTATTTCTTTACTGCTCACAAGGGGCTACACACAGAGGGGACAAACAAGGACAGACAAACGGATTAAGTCGATTATGTCGACTCCAGTGTGTAACTGGTATTTATTTAATCGACCATGAAAGGATGAAAGGCAAAGTCGACCTCGGCAGAATTTGAACTCAGAACGTAGCGGCAGACGAAATACTGCTAAGCATTTCGTCCGGCGTGCTAACGTTTCTGCCAACTCGTCGCAAGCTACTTACCACACAGACACACTCGTGCCAATTAAAATATTAGAATAAAATTAAATTAAAACAAAAAGGGGTTTGAAACTTACTCCTTCTAATATAGATCTGGCAGACTGAGAGATATTGTTACGTATCCGTAGGGGCTGATGAAGAATGTTGTCGTACATCTCTGCTGTGTCTCGACTGTAAAAAGGTGGCTGTAAACAAGAAGATAAACAATCAGGTAAAACAAACAAATATAAAATAGGTAAAGGATGGGGGGGGGGCAGTAGGTGTCAACTGTCCTTCATCATTTGATGTCTGTTTTCCATTCTGGTATGGGTTGGGTGGTTGGACTGGGTCCAATGAGCTGCAGAGCTGTATCAGGCCCAAATGTCAACTTTGGCACGGTGCCTGCAGCTGGATGTTACGTCCTTCCTAACACCAACCACTTTACAGAATGAACCGAGTGGTTTTTATGTAGAAACAGCACCAGTGGGGTCACCAAGTAATTTACAAGACAAAATAAAGGAAAGGGACAAGGAAAAAGCCCACTCGACTGAGTGAGAGTGCAGTTGAGAGAGGAGGAGGTGTCTTTATGTCGAAGGCTAAAGTATGACAGAAGGAACAATCATAGGTGTTTTGTTATAGAGAGGTACATAGCTACCCCACATTATGCAAGGGACGGTGAGAGTAGATGGATGGGAGATGAAGATGGTGGTGGTGGCATGCCAGAGCATGCTCTTGAGGTTTAAGAAGGTGAGTATAAGGGAAAATACAGAATGTAGTTCAGGAATGTCTTTGAGAGACTTTTCCCCACTCATAAGGCTTCAAGTCAAAAACCATCATCATCCTCATTTGATGTCCATGTTGGCATGGGTTGGACAGTTTGACAGGGTTCAATGTGCTCAAGGACTTTACTATGCTTCAGTGCCTGCTGTGGTATGGTTTCTACAGCTCCTACCCTTCCTAATACCAAGTACTTCATGGAGTATACCAAGTGCTTTTTTTAACACGCTTTTGGCACTCGTGAGGTTGCCATGCAGCTTGTAAGACCTACAATTCCTTAGGGGGTAGAATCAGCTAGATGCTAGGAAATGGTGGGGGGAGCTAAAGTGTGAGAGAACAACGGAAGGTGAATGGGGTAGCAAACCGTCTCTGGTTGTACAGAAGCTCCCTGGCTACTCACATTTAGAATGCATCTAACGAAAACTACCATGAAGAGCTCTTACAGCAAAGTTACACAAGAATATAAATTATGGTTGTTATTTACCAATCCAAACAACATTTCGTAGAGAACAGCTCCTAAGCACCACCAGTCAACAGTTCTGTCATATGGTTGTTTCCGCAAGACCTCAGGAGCAAGGTACTGAAATGGAGTAGAGTAGATCATTAGACAACACAAGCAAGGAGATTTGTAGAAGAGTTAATTTCAGTAAAATTTTTTGACGAGTTTCTGTTACATGATTTGATTCGTGAACATCAATATGTGCATATGAGAGTGTGTATCTATGTATATGTATCTCTGTGGGTCAAAATTGTGATGACTTTTGGTTGATAACTAATGAGGAGTGAGAGACACCATATCCACTGTATATTTTCCCTTGTTTTCTTTGGCTGTCCTCCTGTACCACATTTTACTATCTTTCTCTCTCCTTATATATGGGTTGGGCAGTTTGACAGGAGCTGACCAGCTGAAGGGTTGTTCAGGCTCCATGTCTGTTTTGGCAAGGTTTCTACGGCTGGATGCCCTTCCTAATGCCAGTACGTGTGTGTGTATGTATGTATGTGTGTGTATATATATATATTATATGTATGTATTTATATTTATAACTTAACCTTATGAACTTTCTAAATTCTCTGACAAAGTCCAGAGGCACAGCCGAGTACCTTAATCTTATCTACCAAATACTTCAGTTCACTGAAGGGATGAAAGTAAAGTGGGGTACTGTGACCTCTTGGCTGAAACAGCTGTAAAATACTATTCTACTTCCTATGCTCTACGTTACATATTTTAATAATTACTGGTATTTTTATATATTATATATGTAAAGCATATGTTATACATGTACGTATATTGTTATAATGGTTTTTTTTAAAAATAAATAAATAGACATAATATAATGTCTAAAAGTTGATGAATACCACCTCTTGATCCCCTCCATTTTCTTATTGCTGTATAAATTAAGGGTAAAACAACTTTTATCCTCATCCATTTATTACATTCAGTAGTGTAATTGCCATGCAATGAAAAAACACTTATGTATTAATAATTGGGTATTCTACCAGCATTATATTGGATAGATATTATCCCTTAGTTGGTTGGATTCACAGCCTCTAATTCTCTTGGAATTAAATATATATATATATATATATATATATATATATATATATATATATATATATATATATATATATAAGTCAGTAAATAGTGGGGTTGTGTTAACCGCACGTGGAGAAATAATAGGAAAATGAAAAATAATAATAAGGCAGAATGCTAAACTGGAAGCATATTTTAATAAAGATTTCTAACCGGCTTTCATTGCGAAGCAAATTTTCAAGAAGAGGGAGAATGAAAATGATTTTTACAAAGAAGTACAAAATGAAGAAAATAATATATAAAAAAATAAATATACCAATACATTATATTGTCTTTGAGCTTTTGAAGTTCAATGGTAGTTCATGTAGATAATGGTTGGAAAAATAAGGATGCATGAGAATTGAGAGTTGTGTTAGGTTTAAAAAAGGGTTAAAAGTTTGTGTTAAGCAGGAAGTGTGGTGTCAAAACAGGAAGTGTGTGTAAGGGGAGACAAATGTTTTTAGTTGGAGTTATGAACTCTTTTTCAACAGGAAGTTTATGTCTGTTCCTGTTTTGACACCACACTTCCTGCTTAACACAAACTTTTAACCCTTTTTTAAACCTAACACAACTCTCAATTCTCATGCATCCTTATTTTTCCAACCATTATATGCATGGATTACCATTGAACTTCAAAAGCTCAAAGACAATATAATGTATTGGTATATTTATTTTTTTATATATTATTTTTTTATATATTATTTTCTTCATTTTGTACTTCTTTGTAAAAATCATTTTCATTCTCCCTCTTCTTGAAAATTTGCTTCGCAATGAAAGCCGGTTAGAAATCTTTATTGAAATATGCTTCCAGTTTAGCATTCTGCCTTATTATTATTTTTCATTTTCCTATATATATATATATATATATATATATATATATATATATATATATATAGGGAGAGAGAGAGAGAGTGAGAGTGGTGCAGATATAACTGTGTTGTTCAGAAGTTCACTTCTTAATCACGTGGTTTTCAGTTCAGTCCTACTGCATAAGCACCTTGGGTAAGTAAGTGCCTTCTACTATAGCCCTGGGCATGGCATCGATGGTTGTAGCACATTGTAACATCTCAGAATTAGCTGCTACACAAGTCTATAGCAATGGCTCTACAGAACAACTACAGTGGCAGTTGTTTGTATTATCATCAGGATTTTTTAAAGGTTCGAAGACCTTGGATTGCAAAACCGTCAATTGTTGAAATAGTGTCTCACCTCGGGAGTTCCGCAAAACGTAGTGGTGGTTCCCATACCTTCGATTCCTTCCTTACATAAACCAAAATCTGTCAAAACAACATGACCCTGAAAATAATAAAATGGCATCCAGTAAAAAGGGAGAGTTTGCGCATGCATAACAATGGCAGAGAACATTTTAGCCCAGTGATGGGCAAACTACAGGCTGCGGGGGCTTTCTCAATGGCATATTTTAACAAAAAATTACCTTGAATTTCTTTTAGTAACATAGCGCATCTGAAAATCAGCCAAATTTCATGTGGCCTGCTTCATGACAATGGTTGCCCATGCTTGATATAAATTAATCAGCTGACCAGTCCTGAGTGACTTTAACCCTTTAGCATTCAGGTTATTTTGTCAAATGTGATGCTTATTTATTCACATTGTTTTGAATTAAACATGCACTATCTTGTAGCTTTGAAATTTCGATAATCGGATTGTTTACTTTTAGCATGACATTGTAGGGTAGGTATGAAAGGCAGGATTTGGCCAGTTTGAGCATAAAACGAACAGAATATTTTGGCCGGATATAGCCAGTTTAAATGCTAAAGGGTTAATCAATCATAAAAAAATAGGATACTAAATAACATAGGAGACGAAAATATAATAATCATCATCATTATCATTTAACGTCCGTTTTCCATGCTGGGATGGGTTGGACGGTTTGACTGAAAACTGGTAAGTTGGGGTGCTGCATCAGGTTCCAATCTGATTTGGCATAAGTTCTACAGTTGGAATCCCTTCCTAACACCAACAACTCCAAAAGTGTCGTCGGTACTTTTTACGAGCCACCGGCACGGGCACCAGTTACATAACACCAGCATCAGCCACGACTATTATCTCACTTGGCTAGACAGGTCTTCTCAAGCATGGCATACTGTCAAAGGTCTCAGCCACTAGTCTCTACTTCCATGAGGCCCAACGTTCAAAGGGTGCTTTTTACATGCCACCAGCATGGGGGTCAGTTACACAACACTGGCATTGGCCACAACTATGATTTCGCTTGACTTGACAGGTTTGCTCAAGCATGGAATATTTGAAAGGAATTTGGTTTGGAAAATTATGAAATAATGTTTAGTTACCTGAGAATCCAATAAGATATTTTCAGGCTTGAGATCTCTGTAAAAATAGATCAGAATATTACAGCATGGTAAATATTAATACGAAAACAGAAATTATTATCAAATTAGAAATTGCGGAAGTATGTGTGGGTGTTGAACTGAGAAAATTACACAGCAAAAACCAACAACAACAAAAATCAAACCCCAACTGATATATATTTGAAAATATTTAAATTACAATTTACCAGGAGTGGCTGTGTGGTAAGTAACTTGCTCACCAACCACATGGTTCTGGGTTCATTCCCACTGTGTGGCATCTTGGGCAAGTGTCTTCTACTATAGCCTCAGGCTGGCCAAAGCCTTGTGAGTGGATTTGGTAGATGGAAACTGAAAGAAGCCTGTCGTATATATGTACATATATATATATATATGTATGTGTGTGTATATGTTTGTGTGTCTGTGTTTGTCCCCCCCCCCCCTAAAATCGCTTGACAACCGATGCTGGTGTCTTTAGGTCCCCGTAACCTAGCAGTTCAGCAAAAGAGACCGATAGAATAAGTACTAGGCTTACAAAGAATAAGTCCTGGGGTTGATTTGCTCAACTAAAGGTGGTGCTCCAGCATGGCCGCAGTCAAATGACTGAAACAAGTAAAAGAGTAAAGAGTAACAATTCACTCCCCATCAAACCGCTGGCTACTCCACCCACCACAACACTAGTATCTGCTCTGACCATCAACAATACAATAAATGAAAGAGGGAGAATAATTAGAGGAAAGAATGAAGAAAGAAAATAAGAACAAGAATAGAAAGAAAGATGAGGAGGAAAAGAGAGAGGGAGAGAGAAGAGCATAGATAGTAGGAAATAATTTAGAAACAGAAGTTAAAAAAGAGAGAGAGAGAGAGTCACAGACCTGTAAATGATATTTAAGGAGTGAAGATATCCAAGAGCACTCGCCATTTCTGCAGCGTAGAACTGAGCTCTCGGTTCAGGAAAGAAACGTTCGCGTTGTAAATGGAAAAAGAGCTGCACGAGTAAAGAGACAATGACATTGGTATTAATGGCAAAACATAAACATTTAGATATAACATAAAAATGAATAGATGTAGGCGCAGGAGTGGCTGTGTGGTAAGTAGCTTGCTTACCAACCACATGGTCATGGATTCAGTCCCACTGCGTGGCACCTTGGGCAAGTGTCTTCTACTATAACCTCGGGCTGACCAAAGCCTTGTGAGTGGATTTGGTAGACGGAAAATGAAATAAGCCCGTCGTATATATATATATATATATATATATATGTATGTGTGTGTATATGTTTGTGTCTGTGTTTGTCCCCGCAACATCGCTTGACAACCAATGCTGGTGTGTTTACGTCCCCGTAACTTAGCAGTTCAGCAAGAGACAGATAGAATAAGTACTAGGCTTACATAGAGTAAGTACAAGGCTTCCAAAGAATAAGTCCTGGGGTCGATTTGTTCGACTAAAGGCGGTGCATGGCCGCAGTCAAATGACTGAAACAAGTAAAAGAGTATATGGACAAATACTAGGGTTAACTTCAAAGTCCCAACAAGTAGGCTAGTGGTTAGTGTGTGCTGCACACACAATTATTTGATCATGGGTTCAATTCCCAGATCAGGCAGTGTGCTGTGTTCTTGAGCAAAACACTTCATTTCCTATTGGTCCAGTCCACTTAGCTGTAAATGGGTAACTCTTTGATGGACCAACTTTCTGGGGAGAAATGTTGGACTGCTCACCTCGCCAGTGAGGTGACATCATTTGAAAGCTAAAAATGATGTCAAGTGCATTGTGACAAGTGATGTATAACAACATCTGATAGTCTGATTGATCACATGACAACACCATTTCTAGCCTTGAATAACCTTCAAAGTCCTTACAAATACTTTACTCCATGTCCAGGAAACAATCTTGAAAGATTACTCATTCTAGTCTTGCTTGAACATCCCTTAAAGACCCCACAAATACTTGACCTAGGTAGGGGATATGGCCATAGAAAATCTACTTCAATGAACTTCATCTGACCTATGGAGGAATGGACATTAAAATAATGATGATTATATATATATATATATATATATATATATAAATATATATATATATATATATATAAATATATAAATATATATATATATATATATATAAATATATATATATATATATATATATATAAATATATATATATATATATATATATATAAATATATATATATATATATATCTATCTATCTATCTATCTATCTATCTATCTATATATATACTTACTTACAAGGTGAGAAAATGTGTACGTACGCTGCTATATCATCATCATCATCATCATCATCATCATCGTTTAACGTCCGCTTTCCATGCTAGCATGGGTTGGACGATTTGACTGAGGACTGGTGAAACCGGATGGCAACACCAGGCTCCAGTCTAATTTGGCAGACTTTCTACAGCTGGATGCCCTTCCTAACGCCAACCACTCAGAGAGTGTAGTGGGTGCTTTTACGTGTCACCCGCACGAAAACGGCCACGCTCGAAATGGTGTCTTTTATGTGCCACCCGCACAAGCCAGTCCAGGGGCACTGGCAACGATCTCGCTCGAAAATCCTACAGGAGCCTGTCAGGCGGTACTGGCAATATGTATATATAAATCCCAAAAATGGAATACAAACACAACAGACGACAATGCGAAGACCGACAGGAAAAACAACAAAAAGACGGACAGGACAAAACAAGGACAGGCCATTCATGGCCTTCTCTCCTTTGTCAAGTTTCCAGATTATCCTTAAGGCCACGAATGGCCTGTCCTTGTTTTGTCCTGTCTGTCTTCGTATCGCCTATCTGTCCAGATGTTTTATTGTCATCTGTTACGTTCTTGAAGGAACTTGAACTCAGAACGCAAAGACAGACAAAATGCCGCTAAGCATTTTACCTGGCGTGCTAACGATTCTGAATGTGTGTACCATTATCTGGACAATGTCGAACCCAGCAGAATTTGAACTTAGAATGCAAAGACAGATGTTGCTAAGCATTTCGCCCGGCGTGCTAATGATTCTGCCAGCTCACTAAAAGGTATTAATTGAAATTTTAATCAAAAAAAACCTTTACGTATTGTTTTTAAAAAGCAACATTACCTCTCCACCATTGACATAGTCCAGTACAAAGTAAAGTTTGTCCGGCGTTTGGAAAGAATAATGGAGCCCCACAAGGAAAGGATGTTTGACATTCTGTACAAGAACATTTCTCTCTGACATGATATGTCGTACTTCATTCCGTTTCATCACAGCCTTCTTCTGTAGTACTTTGATGGCATAGATTTTACCTTCTGTTCTGTGGCGTGCTAGGAGCACCTGCAAAAGAAATAATTAAAAAACGCATGAATAAAAAAAAAACAAAAAAAAACTATTGTTTAATTGAGTAATGATAATAATAATCCTTTCTACTGTTGTTGGCACTCCGTCGGTTAGGACGACGAGGGTTCCAGTTGATCCGATCAACGGAACAGCCTGTTCATGAAATTAACGTGCAAATGGCTGAGCACTCCACAGACACGTGTACCCTTAACGTGGTTCTCGGGGAGACTCAGCGTGACACAGTGTGACAAGGCTGACCCTTTGAATTACAGGCACAACAGAAACAGGAAGTAAGAGTGAGAGAAAGTTGTGGTGAAAGAGTACAGCAGGGTTCGCCACCATCCCCTGCCGGAGCCTCGTGGAGCTTTAGGTGTTTTTGCTCAATAAACACTCACAACGCCCAGTCTGGGAATTGAAACCGCGATCCTATGACTGCGAGTCCGCTGCCCTAACCACTGGGCCATTGTGCCTCCACAATCCTTTCTACTATACGCACAAAACCTGAAATTTTGGTGGTGGTCATGGTGGGGTTAATTATATCAACCCTGAAAGGATGAACATCAGAGTCGACCTCAGCTGTATATGAACTCAGAATGTAAAATCAGAGGAAATGATGGAAAGCATTTTGTCCGGCATGCTAACAACACTGCCAGCTTACCACCATAATAATAATAATAATCCTTCCTAATATAGGTACGAGGACTTATTCTTTGTAAGCCTAGTACTTATTCTATCGGTCTCTTTTGCTGAACTGCTAAGTTACAGGGACGTAAACACACCAGCATCGGTTGTCAAGCGATGTTGGGGGGGACAAACACACACACACACACACATATATATATATATATATATATACATACATATATACGACAGGCTTCTTTCAGTTTCCGTCTACCAAATTCACTCACAAGGCTTTGGTCGGCCCGAGGCTATAGTAGAAGACACTTGCCCAAGGTGCCACGCAGTGGGACTGAACCCGGAACCATGTGGTTGGTAATATGGAACATATCTTTCCAGAGGTAAAAATGGGTTTATGTAGAGCCAACACCCCTACCTGGGGAAAAAGCAAAGTAATAGAAGCGTTGGAAGGCACATGTCTCAGTGGTAAGAGTGTTGGGATCACAATCATAAGGTAGTGAGTTCAATTCTTGGAGCGGGCTGTGTGTTGTGTTCTTGAGCAAGACACTTTATTTCATGTTGCTCCAGTTCACTCAGCTGTAGAAATGAGTTGTGATGTCACTGGTGCCAAGCTGTATCGGCCCCTTTGCCTTTCCCTTGAATAACACAGGTGGCATGGAGAGAGAGGGGGAGGCTGGTATGCATGGGCGACTGCTGGTCTTCCACAAACAACCTTGCCTGCACTTGTACCTCGGAGGCTAACTTTCTAGGTGCAATCCCATAGTTATTCATGACCAAAGGAGGGGGTCTTTACTCTTTACCCTTTACGGAAGCATCGATGATAATTCAAAAACCAATGGGACTTGCAGGTGGGAAGGCCTTATGTAGTGCAGCAAAGTCTGAAAGGAAGTTGCAAGGCCAATTCCCTTTTCTGACCCTCGGGAGGAAAACAACCCAAAGTTGAGAACAGCAGTAAAGAGTCATCAATGGCCATGGATTCATAAGGAGAAAGGGGCCTAAGCGGCCAAAAGAAATAAAAGCATAGTATTTACCTTTTAGCATGCTGTAGAGTTAGCATGTTTCTGTATGAGTTTTCTCCCCTGTCAATGTTACACAATGTGGCTGCAGCTACAGGGGAGAAAACTCATATGGCGCCATGGTGCACCTAAGCATGCTAAAGATTAATCAATGTGGAAGCATAATAAATGTAAAGTAGAATCATTGTAAAAGCAAATTAGAAATAAAATCTTAGAAAGTCTGAGGCAGGAGAATAAAAGAACAGAGATTTTGAGATGAGAAATATTTAAAATAGAAAGATAGCAATGAAAAATTTCAACAAAATACTTGTGTATAAACTAAGAATTACCTTTCCAAAACTACCTTTGCCAATAACTTTCAAAAATTCAAAATCACTTGGTCTGACACTGTGGAAACAAATATATATAAAATTGTTATTAAGATATCGTTAAAATGACAAGAAAAATTAATTAATTAGTTACACAACTAATTAGCATTTCAAGACAGCTAGTATAGGCATTTTAGTGTATCTTGGGAGGGTCACTATGCCAATAATGAACACATGCACTGGCTCTCTTTCACTTCTTTCATTATTATTATTATCAGTTAATTTGTTAATATTTAACCAATTAACTAATTGATTGATTGATTAGTCATTCTATCGACCAACCAATCAATCACTCAGCGTTTGTCAGTTCTTCCATCACCATTTACAACCTCCTCAATGACATGCCCTCTCTACTCCAGGGATGGCCAAATGATTAATGAAACAATCAAGTAATGATACTCCAAAGACCACTTGGGCTACCAACCTCATGATTATCAGGATGAGGTAGACCCAGGAAGACATGAGATGAGGTAGTGGAGTATGATCTTCAGATGTTGAATCTTATAGAGGTGATGACAAGTGACCGAGACCTTTAGTGATTTGCTATGCTTGAGAAGACATGTTAGGCTAATGTGAAATTGTAGTCATGGTCAGTTTCATGTACAAGGCACCCAGTACATCCTGTGGAGTGGTTGGTGCTAGGAAAGGCATCCAGCCATGGAAACCAAACTAAAACAAATTGAAGCAGTGCAGTTCTCCCGCTTACCAGCCCTAGCCAAACTGTCTTACCCATGCTAGTGTAGGAGCTTGCTTAGCCCTGCCTAACTGAGATTCAAAAAACAATTCTCTACACTTGCTGCTTGTCAGACAACTGTCTGATTCCTTTCTCATTAATCTCCTGGGAGATAAAACACAAAGGAATCAGACAGTCATCTGACAAACAACAAGTATGAAGATTTAGTTTTGAATCTCAGTTCGGCAGGACTAAGCGAGTTCCTACACCAATATGAAAGCAGACGCTAAGTGATAAAGATGATAGTGATCAAATGACTATGCGGACATAAGTTAAAGATACTGGACAACTGACCAAGCGGTAATCATTTAAAAATTTAAGAATGTACCGTAAATCATTACAATACCTACCTTGGCTTCTCACTGGGACCAAGATTCACTGGATTACTATCTTTACCATTCTGAAAGGATAAGAACAAATGTCAATAAATAAAATAAGTAGCTGGCCAAAGATGTTAACTCTTTAGAATTGAAACTGACCATATCTGGCCAAAATATTCTACCTGCTTTATATTCAATCTGGCCAGGTCCCACCTATCACACTTACCCTACACTGTCAGTGTAAAAATAAACAATCACATCTTCAGAATCTTGAAGCTATGAGGTAATACTTGATCAATTTAAAACAATGTGAATAAATAAGCATTACATTCCTGTAACTTAGCAGTTCAGCAAAAGTTCTGAGGTCGATTTTTTTTTTTTGGACAAAAACCCTTCAAGGCAGTGCCCCAGCATGGTCACAGCCAAATGACCAAAGCAAAGAAGATAAAAGATGTATAGACAGAGTCTGGTAAACATAAAAATAAAAATCCCTCCAAAAACTAACAAAACAAAACAGACTAATATGTGTGTGTGTGTGTTCATGTAGCAAGAATAAATAATCTCGAGTAAATCCCATGAAGTAGTGTAATCTGATAATCTGATAATCTATACATACTTATAGCCTTGAAACAGATACTGCAACTTTCTAAACAAGGTTCGACCTACTTCTTTATAACAATATATATTTACCAAGTTGCATTGTAAACACCAACAATGTTGGAAGGAATACAACAACAAGCAAAACTATAAAAGAGAAACACTAAACAAAGAAGACAAATGAGTTAGCTTAATGAGAATCCTGATGAGACAGCATAATTAACATAATACCATTTATAGATACAGTAATTTGACTCAACACAAATATTTATGGGGAAAACTGACATCTCTCTCTCACTTTTTCTCTCTGGCTGTGTGGTAAGAAATTTGCTTCCCATCCACATGGTTCTGGGTTCAGTCCCACAGAGTTTATTAAACCAGATTTTGGACAGCCTTCCCTGTTATCAATCTTCACCTGCTTCCAAGGAAGATAATATTTTCCCATACATAAGGCGGCGAGCTAGCAGAATCATTAGCATGCTGGGAGAAATGCTCACTGACATTTCTTCTGTCTTTACATTTTGAATTCAAATTCCACTGAGGTTGATTTTGCCTTCCATATTTTCAGGGTCGATAGAATAAGTACCAGTTGAACACTGGGGTCAATGTATTAAACTTACCCTCTCCCCGAAATTGCTGGCTTTGTACCAAAATTTGAAACCAATATTTCCCCATATATATATACCCACACATACCTGCTCCTGTCCCTCTATCGCTTTCACACCCCACTCAGTTGAGGGGCCTAATCTTGCAAGATATATATAAATGTGTAGGGGTGTGTGTGTGTGTGTGTGTGTTTGTGTTTCTTTGTCTTAACACTGCATGATAGTTGCAAATGCATATCTCTGTCATAGAAGCAGTGTCATTCATTTCCAATATTCTGTGAGAATATGACTAGCTATGGGGGAAATATTAGCTTGCTTGGAAACAGGTAAGTGTTGGCAACAGGAAGAGCATTCAGCTGTATAAAATCTGCTTCAACGACTTCTGCCTGACCAATGCAAGCGTGGAAAAATAGACGTTAAAGATGATGGAGAAAGAATGAAAACTTCTATGGGTGTATGTTTTTGTGTTTGTCCTCACTACTGCTGCTTAATTATCAACAGAATAAGTACCAGATGTAAAAAAAAACAAAAAAAAAAACAAAGATAAGTTCTGCAGTTGATTTGTTCAACTAAACCCCTTGAATGTGGTGCCCCAGCATGGCCATAATTCAATGACTGAAACAAGTAAAAGATTAAAAGATAAAAGATACAATATTTACCATGATAGGATCGGAATCGTAAAAATTCTCAGTATCAACAGTTTCTTGAGCATTTCTGGAATTGTCCAGTGATAGAAAAGCCCGGACGTCTGGGCTGGAAGTAAAAAAAAAAAAGAAAGAAAAACAACAATATACTGTTAAGTGGCAAACAAATGGGAGTAACAATGAACAATAACATTTTACTATGAGCATTTTTTGGTGAGGAGAATGAATATGAATATATTGTTATAAGTATGTACCCCAGGATATCATAGTTCATTGGTGTGTAAAGAGGGATATTTACATAAAGTGAAGTGTTTGGTTTACTTACATTTAACAAAAAATCAAAAACTATTGAAATTATATGGAGGGTTAAACCAAATTGCAGTATGATTTTTTTTTTTTTTGAGATTTTGGTTACTGAAACTATATGGAAGGTGAAACCAAATTGCAGTATGGTTTTAGGAGATTTTGGTTACATTAGCTGTTCCAGATTAAACCAGATAAATAGTTTGGAATATTTCTTGTGGGGAAATGTTTCTGCATTAGATTTAAGAAATTCTTGGGGATGTTAGATTTCACATTAAGGCTATATGGTGTGTTAAACCACAACATAATGTTTTCCCATGGGAGTGGGAATTTTATTAGTTATTCCAGATTGGAAGTATAGCTAATTTTTTCTTGAAACCCATAATTCTTCATTGCTTTGATCAAGTCAGATCCATTTCACTGTCCTTTGGGCAGACACTAAACTACTTTCTCCCAATATTATTCAGTATTGGAAATAAACTTAATTCTTCTCTCTAATCCATTATTCTCCAATGCTTTGCTTAGGTGGTTAACATCTCCATTGAATGTTCTTTTGTCTGAGGAGATGTTAATGATCTTTTGATCAATGTAGTTGATAAGGTCCTTAAAAATGATAAAGTGGGGATGAGGGTCAAAATCTTGAAGATGTAAATGAACTTTTTGTTTTGTTTTCCTTGTGTTTTGTCTGGAAGGCTGTTTAGATATAAGGTAATCTTTAGAAAGTTAACTGTCATTATGTTTGTAGTTGTGACAAGTCTTAGTTCTTTAAAAGTACTAAGTCTTTCCTTACTGTATGCTATATACTTATGTTGTTAAAAATAGCTGAACCCATCATCTCTGTAGAGGCTTAT
>NC_142950.1:7335900-7360900 GCF_046866305.1 Octopus bimaculoides
TCAGGTTGAGGGTATATGTCCTTCCTTCCTTCCTTCCTCCCTCTTGTAAGCCCTGTAAAGTGCCACAGGCACTGCCTTTCCTCCTGACCTAGTCATAGGTCTGTCTTGAATTCTTACAACTTATAACACCTGAGATTAACCTGGCTTCTATGCTGTAAAGCTAACTGAAATTACAACTCTCTCTTCTTCAGAACAAGATGCTAGTCCATTGCAGGGTTAACGTCCCAGTGATTGGTGGAACTCATTTACAGCTGAGTGGACTGAGGCAATGTGAAATGAAGTGTTTTACTCAAGAACAAAACGTACTGCTCAGTGTGGGAATTGAAACAATGATCCTACAATCTTAAGGAGACTTGGACTTAGGTATCTTGTGAGCCCTTGAGACTTACAAGGTGGGAACTGAACCTAGTTTACAAGGTATATGGGTGACTGGAATAACAACTTTCCTTCAATGAACAAGACACCAGTCCATTGCAGGGTTAACATTCTAGCTATTACTGGAACTCAGTTTACGGCTAAGTGGACTGAGGCAATGTGAAACGAAGTGTTTTGATCAAGACCATAATACGCTGCTCAATCTTAGATCCTGAAAATTTTATCATATATATACTAGTGGGATCTTGGAAATTCTACAGAACAAAAAAGATCAAGAGAAGCTATTTAAGAAAGAAAAGATGGTTATTTCACTTCCAGTTTCAGTAATATATGATTTTAAAATTTCCCTCTGCTAAGCACTTTATCTTTCTCTCTACCTCTTCAATAAACTTTTTAACCATGTAATTCCATTCTTTGACATTTCTCTCTTTCTCTTCACCTTTCCATCCCCACCCTGCTGCACATCATTAACACTTCTCTCTCCCACTTTTCTCTCAGTGTCCTTTTTCCCTCACTCTTCAACTAATCACATGATGCATTTAGCTTTAGTGTATTATTATACTCCTCACTTCTTCCTTCTCTGCTCACCCCCCCCTCTTTCACTCCATCTCCACATCTCTAACTAACTAAAGTGTAATGGGCGAATGAACAAGCGGATATATATATACATGACAGGCTTCTTTCAGTTTCCATCTACAAGATCCGCTCACAACACTTTAGTCACACCAGGGCTATAACAGAAGACACTTGCTGAAGGTGCCATGCAGTGAGACACAACACAAGACCATATAGTTGCCAATTGAGCTTACTAACCACACAGCCATACCTGTACAATATTCTCTTATATAATAACTACAATACTCCATTATAATATAATAATTACAATATCGTCATATTATATCTTCAGTGTTCCACTCTTCCTATTATTACTAGCTTCCTCATATTACAGAATTCATCCTCTTCCTGTAGGTTATTTACTTAGAACCAAAGGTCTGGGTTGACAGTACAATAAACTGCAAGTCTGTCTCATTCTCTCCACCCTCCACACACACTCTCTCTCTCTCCCTCTTACATGTAATTAGCTGTGTTCACCACCAAAATATTACTAAAAGGTTCCTGGCATTGACAAAGAACTGAAAGAGACACTCACCATTCCATTGTATGAGAAATCATAGAAATTCTGTATAAATTATTTGTAATAGGCGCAGGAGTGGCTGTGTGGTAAGTAGCTTGCTTACCAACCACATGGTTCTTGTCACACTATGTGTCACGCTGAGTCCACCTGAGAACTATGTTAGGGGTACACGTGTCTGTGGATTGCTCAGCCACTTGCACATTAATTTCACGAGCAAGCTGTTCTGTTGATCGTATCAGCTGGAACCCTTGTCGTCGTAACCGACGGAGTGCTCCTTTTTTTTTTTTGTGTGTGTGTGGATAGCTGCAACAGCATTTTTAATGTCCACTTTTCTATGCTTGCATGGGTCAGACAAAATTGAGACAGATTTTCTACAGCTGGATGCCTTTTCTGTCACCAACCTTCACGTAGTAAGGTAATAACCAGACATGTTTTTTTTTTTCATGGAAGATTGGAAATGAACGACACGGCTTGTATAAAAGTGACACTTGTTTACAACTATCACATGACATCAAGCTAAAGACACACACACACACACACACACATGATGGGCCTCTTTTCAGTTTTTGTGTTATCAAATCAGCTCACAAGACTCTGGTAATACTGGGACAATAACAGAAGACACTTGATCAAGATGACACAAGGAGACTGAACTGACAACCATGCTTTAAAGCAATCTAAATTAAAACCTTCCATCAAAATTTCCTACTGATTTATGCTCCAAACATCAGCTGGATAATGACAGTTATTTTATTGAAGTCGTCATTGCTTTCAAAATTAATTCTAACAAATGCATTGTTTTCATCAGAAATACGCTAACAAAAGCCAACAAAAATATGCTAACTAAATATTCTATGACTCCATCAGTCTATACGTTCTGTAACTCACTTGAAACTGCCCCTTGGTCAATAATACAAACTTCCTGATTTAAAGTGATTTAAATTAAAACCTATCAAAATTTCATGCTTGATTTAAGTTCCAAACATCAGTTTAATAATGACAAAATTCTTTTACTTAATCTTACACGTAAAAT
Source organism: Octopus bimaculoides (assembly GCF_046866305.1). Taxonomy (NCBI): domain Eukaryota; kingdom Metazoa; phylum Mollusca; class Cephalopoda; order Octopoda; family Octopodidae; genus Octopus; species Octopus bimaculoides. The sequence continues at coordinate 7,338,444 of NC_142950.1, forward strand.
ACACCATTTCGAGCGTGGCCGTCGCCAGTAAGACATTCGAGCAAAATCGTTGCCAGTGCCAATGGACTGGCTCCTGTGCAGGCGGCACGTAAAATACGCCATTTTGAGCATGGCCGTCGCCAGTACCGCCTGACTGGCCTTCGTGCCGGTGGCACATAAAAGCACCCACTACACTCTCGGAGTGGTTGGCGTTAGCAAGGGCATCCAGCTGTAGAAAGTCTGCCAAATCAGATTGGAGCCTGGTGTCGCCTCCTGGTCCACCAGTCCTCAGTCAAATTGTCCAACCCATGCTAGCATGGAAAGCGGACGTTAAACAACGACAATGATGATGATGATGATAAGGTAGTAAATTTAAACAGAAATATGATAACAAAAGGGTTAAATGTTAAAGCTACCCTCTGAGGCACAAGTCTGGGCAGGGTTGTTTTATGGAAGACCAGCAGTCACCCATGCATGCCAGCCTCCCCTCTTCATGCCACTGATGTCATTCATGGGAAAGGCAAAGGGGCCGATACAGCTTGGCACCAGTGATGTCACAACTCATTTCTACAGCTGAGTGAACTAGAACAACATGAATTAAAGTGTCTTTCTCAAAAACAACACACAATCTGGTTCAGTAATCAAACTCACTACCTCATTATTGTGAGCCTGACACTATAACCACTGAGCCATGTGCCTTCACCTAAAAACGCCCCTTGTTCTATGACACAAACCTCCTATTTTAAAGCGATCTAAATTAAAACCATCCATGTTCTAAACACTGGCTCAATAATGATAGTTATTTTATTAAGTCTTCATTATTTTCAAAATTAGTTGAAACAAAGTGTGTAATTTCAACAGAAATATGGTAACAAAAGGGTTAATCTTTTCGATTCTAACTCCCCTGAAACTGCCCCTGGTTTTATGAAACAAGCTTCCCATTTTCAAGTGATCTAAAATAACAACCTTCCATCAAAATTTCAAGTTAATTCATGTTTCTAACAGCAGCTTAATAATAGCACAATTATTTTATGTTAAGTTTTCCTATTTTCAGAATTAATTCAAACAAAAGCAATATGTTTTAGCAGAAATATGGTAACAAAATGATTAATATTATACATTGTCTTTTAAAATATTTCAATATGAAATTATTAAATAACTGGGATTAAAATTCGGAACCAATTTTTATTTGTTCAATTTTTTTTTTTTTCCTTCTGAAATAATAAATTTCCAATTGATAAAACTGAAGTGTTTTGGTAAACCAAAATCATAGATAGAATAAAATTGATTAAAATTGAATTTCTAATCCAAATCAAATAATTTAATAAGAACCATCTGAGATTTTAATTCAATCCAGTAAAATAATTTCAGTTTATTTTTAATCAAATTTTTAGCTTGAATTTCACCTTGACAAAAAAAAAACAAAAAAAAAAAAAAAAAAAAAACCCCTTTATTAAAAGTTTTGAATTGAAAAGATGATTAAAGTAAAATTAATCAAAATACTGACTCATGACCTTAATTAAAACGTCATAAACGAAGAACACTTTGTTAAGTTTTATTCTTTTACTTATTCAGACAAAGACAAGGTACCACCTGGAAGGGTTTAACAGAACAAATTAACCCCCAGGGCTTGTTTTCATGTCTGCACTTTTTGGCAAACTGCTAAGTCACAAGCTAATCAATGAGAAAGAAACACATACATGTACATACACACACACACAAATATACAAACACATGCACATACACACACATACAAACACATATACATACACACACATATACACATACATATATATGATGGGCTTCTGCATAGTTCCTATCTACGAAACTCATTCACAAGGCACTGTTTGGCCCAGGGTTATAAGTAGACAACACTCACCCAAGGTTTTGCATAACAGGATTGAACTCCAGACCATGCAACTGCGAAGCAAACTTCTTAACCACACAGCCACGCCAGTTAGTTAAATTTGAAACCCCTGCCCCCACTACTACGACTGCCCAACCACCAAATCTCAATATAACAGAAAATTTATGGTGCATTTTGGAGCTGCAAGGGAAGAACTGTGAGCTGCTTCGACACACCATTGTTGCTGGAAGAATTAAAGCAAATGTTACTTGATGCATAACTCAAAAGTCCTCTAACAACCATTCAAAACCTATACAAGTCAATTCCTTGATGCATTAAATGCCAAAGGTGGACCAATTTCATATTAACCCCTTAACATTCAGATTATTCTGGTAAATGTGATACTAATTTACTCCCATTGTTTTTAATTAATCATGGATTATCTTTTAGCATCAGAATTTTGATGATGTGATTGTATAGTTTTGGAATGACATTGTAGAGTAGGTGTGAGAGGCTGAATCTGGCCAGTTTGCACATAGTACAGGAAGAATATTTGGGCTGGATATGACTGGTTTAAGTGCTAAAGAGTTATATTTTTAGAATGACATTGTAGGGTGGGTGTGATATGTTGGATCTGGCTAGTTAGAACATAAAACAGGCAGAATATTTTGGGCCAGATATGGCTGGTTTAAGTGGTAATGGGTTAAATAATATTTCATAGGCACAAGTGTGGCTGTGTGGTAAGAAGTTTGCTTCCCAACCACATGGCATTGGGTTCAGTCCCACTCCATAGCACCTTGGGCAAGTGTCTTCCACTATAGCACTGGGTTAACCAAAGCCTTTGTGAGTGGATTTGGTAGATGGAAACTGAAAGAAGCTCATCATATGTGTGTGTGTATGTATGTGTGCATATATATATATGTGTGTGTATATGTATGTATGTATACACACACACACATATATATCTATAAATGTGTCCGTCCTGCCACCATGCTTAACCAGTGTTGATGTGCTTATGTCCCTGTAACTTAGCAGTTCAGCAAAAGATCAACAGAATAAGTACTGGGATTTGAAACAAAAGAAAGAAAAAAAGTACTGAAGTTGATTCATTTAACTAAAAATTCTTCGAGGAACTACTCCAGCATAGCTGCAGTCCAATGACTGAAACAAGTAAAAGATTAAAAAAATGAACGAGGCGTTTCCTTTATTTTGTCCAAACCCTGTACATAACAATCATACCTGTTAGTTAAACTTAAATATTCTTCTCTTTTCTTTCTTCAACCTGTAACCACATGACTGCAAGTGAACTTCTTAACCAAACAAGATATGTCTACTGGTGAAACTTCAATATCCATTTTTCTCCTCTCTTTCTCGCTATTTTTATAATTTCTCCTTCCTCATTTCTTTGAATATTTCTCCATGCAACACACTGGTTTTTAAGGTTCTAGGCTAACATCACGTGTACAAACTCCATTAAATAATTTTTACTGATGTGCAACATTGCTATTTCTTCAGACTCTGCTATTTTTAATATTCACTGACTGACTGACTGACAGTCATAATCTTAAGTTCTGCTGTGACTGACTGGCTTTCATTTCTGTAGAAGTCGATGAAATACCAGTCATATAATGAAATGCTTTCAATGAACTAGACTCTCTCTCTCTCTCTTTATGTCTCTGTTTCGTTCATTCTTTATCAGTCTCTCTCTCTCTGTCTCTCTAATAAACTGTACAAATGTGAGAAATGATCAACTGCAACAGCATTGGCGATAAATTTAATAAGCCGAGTCTGTCGTATAGCAGCACATACTACCGCAGATGTAATGTTTCTGAGCAGCTTATTGGTGGTGGTGGCGGTGGTGGAGGAATGGTGGGAGAGAGAGAGAGAAGGTGAGATAAACATGTATGTACACACATACAGAGAAAAAGACAAAGTATAGAGAATGGAGAGAGGGGGGAAGGTGCAAGGAGAGTCTGAGGAAGAGGCAAAGAAAGAAGGAGACAAAACGATAGGATGAGAGAGTAAACACTAAGAGAGAGAGAGAGAGAGAGAGAGTGTGTGTGTGTGTGTGTGTGTGATAGAGAGAGAAAGGTAATCAGCTATAGAGAGATACAGAGAATGAGAAAGGAAGGGAAAGAGAGAGAGAGAGAGGAAGGTGGTCAAATACAGAATGAGAATGAATGTGAATGTGAGTGTGAGTGAGAAAGGGATGCTGTAGGTAGTGGGCATAAAGAAAAAAATTACAGCATCATTTGAAGAATGTTAGCAGTGAAAATAGTAGGGAGCTAGAATGGGGTGGTGGTGGTGGTGGTGATGATCAGTCTTCTTGGAAAGGGACACGCTTGATGTGACATGCAAGAGATGGAAAGACCGATGCCTGTGCATTCATTTGTTTAGGGTCCGTATTTCCATGCTAGGTTGAACCCCACTGCATTAGCACCTTCAGCCAATCAATGCCTTGTGCGGAGATTTAGTGGATGGAAACTGTGAGGTAGCCCAGTGTATATGTGTGTGTGTGTGTACTCTTTTACTCTTTTGCTTGTTTCAGTCATTTGACTGCGGCCATGCTGGAATACTACTTTCAATCGAGTAAATCAACCCCAAGACTTATTCTTTGTAAGCCTTGCCGAACCGCTAAGTTACAGGGACGTAAACACACCAGCATCGGTTGTCAAACGATGTTGGGGGGACAAACACAGACACACAAACATACATATATACATACACATATATATACATATATGACAGGCTTCTTCCAGTTTCCGTCTACCAAATCCACTCACAAGGCTTTGGTCGGCCCGAGGCTATAGTAGAAGACATTTGCCCAAGCTGCCACGCAGTGGGACTGAACCTGGGACCATGTGGTAAGTAAGCTACTTACTACACAGCCACTCCAGTGCCTATAAAATTTACCCAAACAAGGACGTAACTGGTACTTATTTGATCGAAAGGCAAAGTCAACCTCGGCAGAATTTGAACTCAGAATGTAATGGTAAACAAAATACCGTAAAAGCATTTCACCCGGCATGCTAACGTTTCTGCCAGCTCACAGCATATATTTTCATATATATATATATAATTGTTAAACAGGACAGCAAATATTAAGGCAAGAAAAAAATCTCAAGTTGTATATAATATTATTGTAGGAAGAAATTCAAAATCTTACAGCTGTTTCTAGGAAATCCCTAAGTATGGGATATTCCATCATCAGAGACAAATAGGGAAAAAATATAGGGAAAATGAGAATAGTATATATTAATGAGATGACATAGAGGAAGGGAGTAAAAGAATAAGGAGATGGAAAGAAAAAAGAAAAAGAAGCATATGGATATATTCAGGATTGCACCTAAGGATTTACGCTCATGGATCGACGCAGGATTGCATCTAAGGACTCATGCTCTGGTTTCTATAACTTCTATAACTTTTCCCTATTTTTTCCCCCTATTTGTCTCTGATGACAGAATATCCCATACTCAGGGATATCCCAGAAACAGCTGTAAGATTTTGAATTTCTTCCAATACTAATAATGTATATGACTTGAGATGTTTGCCTTGCCTTAATGTTTGACGTTCTGTTTAACAATTATACATCCGCTGCATCGGAAATCTGCAATGGCCCCATAACTACTGTCTCGGCTATAAACTTGGAACCCTAGCAATCCGTTACAGCACTTACCTAGTGTACCTAATCGTTTAGATCACCTGTAAACTAAACCCCCATTCTTTGTGTGTGTGTATGTGTGTGTGTGTGTGTGTGTATATATAGTTCAAATTTACAGAAAACAAAAGATGAAGGCAGGTGAGAGAACAACAAGCAGCAGTATTAGTTTGATGCTTGGGAAGAATGGTAAAGTCTTTGATGTTTCAAGCCTATGTTCTTCGATAGAAAGGATTGAGAAGGTTAAGAAATGGAGAGAAAATGGAAAAAAAAAAAAAAAAAAAGAAAATGGAGAGAGAAAAAATGTGTAGGGATTGACCTACACATTGTAAAGGTGCTTTATACAAGGCACCAGCACCATTGCTTTTTAAACGGCACTAACACAGGTGATTTTTACATAGCATCAAGCACAGGTGCTTTTTGTGTGGTTCCATCAGGGTTGCCAAGAAGCTTGCAAGACCCAGGCCTCTCAGCTGAGAGATGGAGTGGAACCAAGGAAAGTGGCTGCGAGCCAGGAAAGATGTTAGACTATAATAGAGATAGAGATAGTTGTCTTACTGCAGAGGGGATACTTAGCTACCCCAGGAGGGGAAGGGGAAAGAGAGTTAGAGAAAATTAACAAGAAACAAAAAGAATCTCAAGCCTGGATTCATTCCATGGAGATTCTTGGATGATTAATATATTTAATAGGATTATTTTCCAATAAATTCTCTCAACATTTAATTGGATATAACAATCAAAAATAACGATCGCTCTTTCTCTAAATTGAGAAGAAATCTTTAAATTATGCTGGAATATATTCAAATTTTATGAGCAAAGTTTAAAAATGGAAATTTTTATGACATTAAATAACATAATAATAATACATGTTAGCTATTTCATTGATGTTAATTTCAAAACGACTAACCACTAAATTGATAATTTTATTTTAGGCAAATATACAGGTTTATTGTTCCACCCCCACCCCTCCTAATAGGCCGAACGAACAATTTATTCCTTCACCCAGAACAGATATTAATATGATGGATTACTTTTGGCATAGAATGCAAATTTACTCTAGCAGTTTATTTCCGAAAGTCAAAATCTTTGTATGAAAATAATCCATAAATACATTAGCTTCACCCATTCTTGTATATACCACTATCACTATTTAATGTCTACTTTTCTATGTTTGCATGGGTCTGATGGAAATTATCAAGGCAGTTTTTCTATAGCTGGATGCCCTTCCTACAGCCAACCCTTACCTGTTTCCAATCAAGGTAACATGTTCTTGGAGAATACTGGAAATGAGTGACACTGCTTGTGTGATAATCATTTAACAACTATCACACAAGACAAGGAGACACAAACACACACACAATGGGCTTCTTTTAGTTCCCAACTACTAAATCCATCACAACGATTTGGTTGGTCCAAAGTACAAGACACTTGCCCAAGGTTCTGCACAGTGGGACTGAACCTAGAATCCTGTAGGGGAAAGTAAAGTTCTTACGCCACAGCCTTGTCTGCACACACATTCAAACATGAAATAGAAGAGCAGAGCTAGAGTAATAAACATTATCAACTACATATACTTTGCATATATGCTTTGTGTATTTGCCGGGAGTCTGCAATTTGACATGGTGGAGAATATTCTCTCAAAGTGCCAGGGGTTAAAACACCTGAAAGTCATGGACATCGATGTTTCATTATGTATCCACCAATCCTATAGCAAAATATTGATGCCGATAAGCCACAAAAACGGTGAAACATTGATGTCCATCACTCTTGGATGGGGTAAGTAATCTCACCTATCAGATGTAAGTAATCTCACCTGTCCATGACTCTTAGGTGTTTTAATGGCACTTTGAGAGAGCTCCACCATGCCAAATAACAGCCTACTGGCAAATACATGAAGCGTATCACATTGCTCCAGTTCACTCAGCTGTAGAAATGAGTTGTGACGTCACTGGTGCCCTTTCCTTGGATAACACCAGTGGCGTGGAGAGGAGAGGCTGGGTATGCATGGGCGACTGTTGGTCTTTTATAAACAAGCTTAGCTGGACTTGTGCCGGAGAGAGGAACTTTTTAGGTGCAATCCCATAGTCATTCATGACCAAAGGGGCCCTTTGTAGTATATCACTGTATCAATCAAACTCAGATATTGTTATACATCACTTGTCACAATGCACTTCCTCACATTGTTCAAGCTTTACCCTTTACACACACACACACACACACACACACAATACATACAAACTTTGTGCCATGCACAAAACTCTTGAATCTCTTGGCCCTTGAGTCACTTAACTTCTGCTAATCAAATAATAATAACAACTATATATATATATATATATATATATATATATATATATATATATATATATATATATATAAGACTAACAGCAACCTAATGAACTGTTCAGAGGTGTTATAAGTGTTAAAAGCTTTTGTCAACATCTGCACAATCTCTTTCTGTCCACACACAAGTACACAAGTAGTGTTACAAGATACACAACAGATTGGACAGATAATGGGAAATGGGGGCAGAGAGAAATAGGATTCCATTTATTACAAGCTGTTGAAAAAAAGAAAAAGAAAAAAAAAAAAAAAAAAGAAACCAGCAACTTTTTTTTTCTTTTTTTGTCACTATCTATGGTCTGTGGGCTTTTGTTAAAACAAATACAGTAGCATTTAGCGCCAGGTCAGTCCTAATCAAGTTGGCTAACAATTAGCTTCTTTATTGTATGAAGTCTATCTTTCTTTAGAATCCTTACTATAGGTGCAGATGTGGCTGTGTGGTAAGAAGCCTGCTTCCCAGTCACATGGTTCCAGGTTCAATCCCACTCCATGTTACCTTCAGCAAGTTTCTAGTATAACCTTGGTCCAACTGAAGGCAAGTGAGTGGATTTAGTAGACAACCTAAAAAATGCTTGTTGTGCACACACACACACACACACACACACACACATATATGTGTGTATGTATGAAGGAGGTCTTTGCGTCTGTGTTTGTCTCCCCCCCCCACTGATTGACAAGTGGTGTTGGTGTGTTGATGTCCCTGTAACCTAGCAGTTTGGCAAAAGTGATTGATAAAATAAGTATCAAGCTTAAGAAAAAAAATAAAAGTACTGGGGTTGGTACATTTGACTAAAGGTTTTTCAAGGCAGTGCCCCAGCATGGCCACCGTCTAATGATAAAAGATAATAGGTAGGGGCACAGCTGTATAGTAAAGAATCTTGCTTCTCAACCAAGTGGTTTTGGGTTCAGTCACATTGCACAGCACCTTGGGCAAATGTGTTTTTCTATAGTCATGGGCTGACCATTGCCTTGTGGGTGGATTTGATAGAAGGAAACTGGGTGGAGGCCTGTCATATATATGTATACACATGTGTGAATTTTTGCCTTGATCCCATTGCTTGACAACTGGTATTGGTTTGTTTAGATCCTTGTAACATAGTGGTTCAGCAAAAGACACTGACAGAATAAGAACCAGACTTTTTTTAAAAAAATGAAAAATAAAAGGAGAATAGATCCTAGTTTGATTTGTTCAACTAAAGCCATTCAAGGTGGTGCCCCAGCATGGCCACAGTCTTATCACTGAAACAAAAAAATGATAAAAGATCACGTTATCTATTGTCCAGGGGCTGTTGCTAAAAGCAAATACGGAAAAGGTGGATTTTGGAAACAGAAACTGTGCTGAAGCCTGCCATATTTGTGTGTGTATCTTTGTTTGTTCCCCAACTGCTTGACAACTAGTGTCGGTTTGTTTACATCCACGTAAGTAAGCAGTTTGGCAAAATAGACTGGTAGAATAAGAACCAAATTAAAAAAAAAAAAAAAAAAAAAAAGAAAATTCTGGAGTCAACTTGTTCAAAGTAGTGCTGCTCCAGCATGGTGAGAGTCAAATGATTGAAACCGAGTAAAAGATAGAGAGATATCTGTGGGCTTTTATGAAAAGCAAATATGTAAAAAAAGGCAATTAACTTGTTTAGAGCCAGGTCAGTGCTAATCAAGTCGGATTACAATTAGTTTCTTTATAGTTTGATGTCATTATCTTTGTGTACAATCCTTATCACGCACACTTGAATACACTCTTGGGATACACAAATTGAAGGATACACAAATTGAAGGATACACTTACATCCATCTTGATAAAGAAAAAAAATATGCTAACAGATAAAAGTCATTGCTCATAAAAAGATTACTGACAGCTCCTTTGTCTTTTTAATGGGACATTCCTGCTAGATTTACAGCCAGATTTATGGGGTGTGGAAGGGTGCAGATAAGAGAGGCAAGTGCCCAAAGCATCCCTGTTATTACCCCCACTCCCACTGCCTTCACTGGTGGGCCCTTTATATCAGGGTGCTCTCCTACCATGGGTGATAGCGGGGGGGGAGGGGCCCTCTATGAAAAGATTATTGACCGGGGGGGGGGGGGGCCTTTGTCTTTATATTTTAATCTTTTCTACTCTAGGCACAAGGTCCGAAATCTTTGGGGAGGAGGCCGATCGATTAGATCGACCTCAGTACGCAACTGGTACTTAATTTAACGACCCCAAAAGGATGAAAGGCAAAGTCAACCTTTCATCCTTTTGGGGGTCGATAAATTAAATACCAGTTGTGTACTGGAGTCGATCTAATCGACTGGCTCCCTCCTCCAAAATTTCGGGCCTTGTGCCAAGAGTAGAAAATAATAATATGATCTCAAATTTTGGCACAAAACCAACATTTTTTTTTGGGGGGGGGGGTTAAGTCAGTTACATCAACCTCCAAGTGCTTAAGTGGTATTTATTTTATTGAACCCTAAAGGATGAAAGGCAAAGTCAACCATGGCAGAATTTGAACTCAGAAGATGTAAAGACAGATGAAATGCTGCTAAGCATTTTGCTAATGATTCTACCAGCTTGCCATCCTAACTCACTCAATAAAATTGGAGTAAAAAGTTACAGAGGTTTAAAAATCAAAAAATTGTGTATTTTTAGCCAATAGCAAGACAGAAATTTTCTGCGTTTAATGGAGCACTATCAATTTTGAAGTTGTACCCTGTGAAATTTATAGTTTAGCATCTGTGAAATGACCTTTTCATTGTAGGTTTCTAAATAAACAGAAATCCCTAATAAAATCAACATGTATCATCTTATTGTTTCTTTTGTCTCTTCATTGATTGTATGTTTTTATTATTTCTTTTTTTAATTTGTTATATTAATATATTTGTCTGCATGTGATTACTTTATGTGCATTTCAATATTATGTATACCTGTCATGTATTTGTGTACATCATTAATATATAAATGCATGTGTATGTGTGTATGTGAAAAGGGGGCGTCTGTCTCCAAGACTTCAAAGTTGAGTAATGTTTTTATGTTTGGATTTGTAAACTATGATAAAAAAAACACTGATAACATTGGTCAACAAAGAATTTGTCTGAAGAAAAAGAATACATGTATCTTATATGTTTTGCATGCAGAATTTAAAATATTGTCAAATTATCTGTACTAAGTTCACATATTCCATTCACCTTCATAATGCCAAGAAACTGTATTAAACATCACAAACAACTTTTGCTACATATGAAAAATATGTAAAATACTAAGACAATTGATGAAAAATATCTATAATAAAATTCTAATTGATAAATATAAATTCTTATTAAAACAAAACATGCGGGTGAAGTAAATCTTGTGGTGTGAAGAATCAACAATGCTGGTGAAACACAGCACAAGGTGCAGTTGTCATGGTAACAAGCTGTTAATGCCTCGCTGTCTGTTGATTGGCTAAAATTACCCAAATTTCCCAACTTTAGTTCCAAATGAGATCAGATTCTTTAATTTACGAGACAAAGTAATTGGTTGATCGTAATCAAAATTCAGAGTTGCATTGATAGACCAAAATTGAAAGCAATACGAGCAAAATTAAAGGGGTCTCATTTTGAGAATGAGAAAGACGAGATCCAATTCCTGTTTTACTTGAAGGAGAACCTCATAGTCATTCAATATCTAAAAACTTGTATAATATCTTTATGATTAAATATTAGGAATTGTATAAAAAAAAAATTGTTAAAATATAATGTATTGTAGAAATGTAACCAAATAATTGCATATCAATAGCAAAATCTTGCATGGACCCTGGTTGAGAACCCCTGGGTTAGAGATTAAAAATAGAAAGAGGAAAGAAGGCTCAAGTTCTTACCTTTTCATAAAGGGAATGAAACTCATTGTAGCGTCGAAAGATGAACCATGTACGTCCAGCAGAGTTGACCACAACTTTATAGACCTGGAAATAGAACAAGAAAAAATTATTGACTTTTTTTTTGTTTTTTTTTATTTTGCAAGATGGAGGAATATTTGGAGGTTGCCAGTTTTTGTTTCACATTTAAGAAATCTGTAATGAACAAAAAAAACAAAAAAAAATAAAGATCTGCAATATAAATTTAGATGATAATAATAATAGTAATAATTCTTTCATATTTTGATGCATGGCCAGCTATTTTGAGGGGAGGGGGACAAGTGGATTACATCAACCCCCACTCCCACCCAATGCTTGAGTGGAATTTATTCTATCGACCCCCCCCCCCCTCCAAAGAATGAATGACAAAGTTGACCTTGATGGAATTTTAACTCAGAACATAAAGAATTGGAAAAACTACTGCAGACCATTTTGTCTCCCATGCAAATGATTCTGCATCCTTGCTGCTTTGATAATAATAATAATAATAATTTTGGCAGAAGACTTGCAGAGTTTACAAAAAGGGGTGTATTTCATTGAATTTCAACCCCACTAGTATTTGACTAGTATCACTAAATTTCTAATTTAACCCTTAAAGTTCAAACATGTCAAGGTTGATGAAATTAGTTTCAAACAAGTACCAGAGTCAATTTAGAATTGATTACATCCTTCCCTGTACAAGAATCGGTGGCTTTCTGCCAATGAAAGAAATCATTATTATTATTATTAGTACTTCTACTACTACTACTGCCACTTCCGCTGCTGCTGCTGCTACTGTGGTCATCATCATCTCAGTAGCAGCAGTTCATACCGCCATTACTTATCTTCATTGTTATATATTGTCATTTTAGCAATGGAAAGACAAATTTAGTTGTGCAGAGTCTGTTAGTGCAGTAAACCAGTCAATTATTATTATTATTATTATTATTATTTTTTACATTATTTTTCAATTCATGAATAATGCAAAATATTTCAGAGAAAAAAAAAAAACCCAACCAAAAAAAAAAGAAAAAAAAGATACCCTATCATGTTTTAGTTTTACTAAAAGAAGTGTTTGTTTTTCTTTTCAAAAGGAAATTAAAAAAAAATGATAATAATCTCAGACGTAAATAATAAACAGTGCAAATATTATCGAAAAGAACAGACTAATTAGGGGATTTATATTTGATTTTGTTTATGATTAAGGTGATGAGAGACAGAAAAAGATAAAGGTAGATGGATGTTTATAAAGTTAAAAGAGAGCTAGTGCGTGGGTATATGTATGTGTGTGCACATGGGTATGTAAATGTGCGTGTAGATACTGTGTGTGGGTGTGTGTGAGTGGATATTTGTGTGTGTGTAGATTTTTGTGTCTGCATGTGGGTATGTGTATGTATGTGTACATAATTTGTGTGTGAGTGTGTGGATATTTAAGCGTGGGAGTGTGTGGAAATGTGTATGTATGTGTAGATAATTTGAGTATGTGGATGTCTGTGTGTATGTGTGCATGTGTGGACATTTGTTTGTGTGTTTCTGGATATTTGCATGTTTATGTATGTGTGTGTAGATATTTGTGTGTGTGTGTCTGGATATTTTTGTGTGTGTGTGTGTGTGTGTGTGCGTGTCTGGATATGTGTGTGTGTGGATATTTGTGTGTTTGTAGATATTTGTGTGTGCATGTGCACATGTATATGTGCCTGTGGATATCTGTGTGCATGCACATGGATATTTGTGTGTTTGTGTATATGTTTGTGTGTGCGTATTTATCTATATATGTGGATATTTTCATGTGTATGTGTGTGTGCGTGCACATGGATAATTGTGTGTATAGATACTTGAGTGTGGATATTGTGTGTGTGTGTGTGAGTGTGTGTGTGTGTGTGTGTGTACGTTCATATATTTGTGTATATATGTGGATATTTGCATGTGTGTGCATGCACACATGGATATTTGTGTATGTGGATGTGTGTTCATATATTTGTATATATATATATATATATATATATATATATACAAATATATGAACATATATATATATATATATATATATATATATATATGTATGGATATTTGCATGTGTATGTGTGTGTGTGGATGCGTGTTGATATATTTGTATATATATATGTGTGTCGATATTTGCATGTGTATGTGTGTGTGTGGATGCGTGCATTGTATATGAAAGTTGTATGGTAATTGGTAAGGTTATATGTTTCTGAGTACATCCAATATATCTGGGAGCTAAATATGTTTTTATTTCAATTATTAGATTATAAGTAAGAAAACACTACGAGACAGAAGGAACAGTAAACAACAACAACAGCAACAACAACAACAACAAGAAAACTATAGAAAACTGAAGGAACGGCAAAAATAACTACAAAACAGAAAAAAAAAAATAATGCAATTCCATAATTTTTTTGTTTTTGTTTTTAAAAGATAAATATATAAAGAAATACAAAAATAACCCCACCAAAAACCTTGCTTCCTGGTTGCTGTGTCCAAATTACAGCAGAGTCAAAAGCAGAAATGGAGAAATGTATTGAGAAAGAAACATGGAGAAATGATAAGAGGAATTTTCCATTGCAGAACTATTATAGCTAGACTGGATGGTGGTGGTTGTGGTGATGATGATGATGGTAGTGGTGGTGGTGGTAGTAGGGTGATGATGGTGGTGGTGATGATGATAGTGGCATTGTTGTTATTTGGTGGTGGTGGTGGTGATGGTGGTGTGTTTGTAGTGATGATGATGATGATGATGATGATGGTAGTGGTGGTGGTGGTGATGATGATGGTGGCATTGTTGTTATTTGGTGGTGGTGGTGGTGATGGTGGTTGGTGATAATGATGGTAGTGGTGTGGTTGTTGTTGATGATGATGATGATGATGATGGTGGTGGTGGTGGTGGTGACGATGATGGTAAAGTCAGTGATGATTCTAGTATGATAGTGAGAGTGGTGGTGGTGACGATGGCGATAATGGTAGTGATGATGATGATGAAGATTATCATGATGATGATGATGATAATAATGACAGATAAAAAAAAAAAAGAAAAGGAAAATATTGATATCAATCTTATCCTATCTTCTTCCTTTTCCTTCTCTTTTCCTTCCATTACGAATGTATACAGTTAAAGAGAGATTAGATTTGGCAGCATAGAATAACAACTTAATAATTGGCTTAGTTCATTTACATTCTGGATTTTTTGATTAGCAATCAGCATATGAATTGAATCTATGAACAATCAATAGGTCTTTTGTGTCTATGTCTTAGGTTCCACCGAGAAAATAACATGCAGTGTGCACAGAATACATTTCACAGATCAATAACTATAACAGTAAATTATTATCGCATGGTGTGTTGTATTGTGTGAAAACAGATGGCGTACTAGCAAAAGGTCTGTTGACAGTATGAAATAAGGTTGCGCCAGTGAGGGCCTCCGTTGCGCAAAATGGACCACAGCGGCGAGCTGGCAGAAACGTTAGCACGCCGGGCGAAATGCTTAGCGGTATTTCGTCTGCCGTTACGTTCTGAGTTCAAATTCCGCCGAGGTCGACTTTGCTTTTCATCCTTTCGGGGTCGATAAATTAAGTACCAGTTATGCACTGGGGTCGATGTAATCGACTTAATCCCTTTGTCTGTCCTTGTTTGTCCCCTCTATGTTTAGCCCTTTGTGGGCAATAAAGAAATAAAATGGACCACGTGTCTGCCTATGT
Organism: Octopus bimaculoides; assembly: GCF_046866305.1. Taxonomy (NCBI): domain Eukaryota; kingdom Metazoa; phylum Mollusca; class Cephalopoda; order Octopoda; family Octopodidae; genus Octopus; species Octopus bimaculoides. The sequence continues at coordinate 7,353,825 of NC_142950.1, forward strand.
ATGTACAGGCATGGATAAGGTTTCTTGAGGAAGACTGGCAGAGGTGCATGCATGTAAGCCTTCCTTCTCATGGTCGTTGTCATCCAGCAACATTGTTTTACTGTGCACTTTTCCATGTTTGCATGGGTGGGACAGAATTTGTTAGGGGTGGATTTCCTTGCAAGACAGAAAAAAAGTTGTCAACAAACAGCCACCGGACTTGAACCTGCATCTCTCAGAGACTGGCTGAGCACTTTACCATGTTGATTATATTTAGTGGCCAAGCACTCTACAGACACACATACCCTTAACAGACACACACACACACACACTCATATATTTTTGTGCTTAGTTTTCCTCTACCAAAATCCCCCACACAATGTGTTGATGAACCCAAAGCTATTTTAGAAGACACTCAAACTGCCATATATCAGATCTGGAATCAAATACTTAGAAGTCAATATTCTGAACTGTATCAACAGAAGAAGGTCTTGTGTAAGGCGATGTATTTCCTTTTATTACACAAGATCTGCCTTTAAAATATCATTATTTGGCTTGAATTCATTATCACAACTTATATGACTTGATGCAAGAAGAAACTAGCCACCCCTGACTCTATTTATGCAGATATTCTCACAAGAAATTGGAGTAGTTTGCTGTGTTTGGCCTGAGTCAAAAGTTCTGGTACCATGTATTGCTTCTAAGCCAAACATGAAGTGTGGCAGTGTGGTAAGAAGTTGGCTTGTCAACCACATGGTTCTGGGTTCAGTCCCACTGTGTGGAACCTTGGGCAAATGTCTTCTATTATAGCCTCAAGTAAACTAAAACCCTGTGTGTGGATTTGGTAATCAGAAAAGAGCTTGTCGTATATATATGTGTGTGTGTGTGTGTCTTTGTGTTTGTCCCCAGCACTGCTTGACAACTAGTGGTGGTATGTTTACATGCCATAACTTAGCAGTTCGACAAAATAGACAGATACCAATAAGTATCAGGCTTCAAAAGAATACAGGTGTAGAGTCATTTGACAAAATTTTTTTGAGGCAGAGCTCCAGCATGACCGCAACCTAATGACTGAAACAAGTAAAGAATAATATATTTGTGTGTGTGCAAGAGTATGGCCTATATCGATACTAATGTATGCATACACACATTGAGTCACCTATCTGAAGTGTAAGGCACTTGGTATTAGGAAGAGCAACCGACTGTGAAAATTATGCCGAAGCTGAGTCATTAGAGCATGACATGGTCCTCTCACCCACTGAACTATCTCCCATAAGACAGCATGGAAAATGGAGGGGGGGGGGGTGATGCTGATGATTATCTAAACACATTTGTACTTTGAATATACAAACAGTCACAAAGACAACACACAAACACATCACTAATTTGTGTGAAAAGTTGAAAGAGGGAGAGGTAGAAAACAATGAACAAGTAGTGTGCGAGTGTATGTATGTATGTATGTATGTGTATATATATATATATATATATATATATATATATATATATATATATATATATATATATCATCGTTTAACATCTGCCTTCAATGCTCATATGGGTTGGAAAGTTTGACAGGAGTTGGCCAGGCAGAAGACTGTACCAGACTTCTGTGTCTGTTTTGGAATGGTTTTTTTTACGGCTGGATGCCCCTCCTAACGCCAACCACTCTGCAAAGTGGACTGGGTGCTTTTCCAAATGTTAACCACTTTACAGTGTGGACTGGATGCTTTTTATGTGGCACCAGCACTGGCAGGGTCACCAAGTAACTTGTAAACAAAAGTCCTTTGAGAGGGGAGGGAGAATATGAGGGTTTGCTTAAACGTTCCTGGTTTTAAGGGTATCATGAAAGGCCTGGTTGAAGTGCTAACCTTCCAAGTTCTTTTACAGGGTTCAGAAAAACTGAAGGACCACTACAATAAGTGTGTGAAGATGAGAGAGGGATAGGCTGAATAAAATCACAATTAACTGATCCATTGACATTTTCTTTTATCCAAAGCCAGAAATTTTTTAGCAACCCCTTATGTATAACAAACTATGTGTAACAAGAGAAGTAGACCTCAATATTGCTAGAAACAGAGGACTAAATTTATAAAACGACAATGTTGGAATAGATATTCAGGACTGAGTTTCTGTATAACAACTCATTAATTGCTGCACTTATATATATATTGTTAATTGGCTCCAGGAGACATGATTTAAGTTGAATTAACTTGTCTCTAGGCTAGGTGAGGCTGAATTTACTTGTCTCTAGGCTAAACCAATAATAAACATTCCCAGTTGTGTACTTTATTTAGGAATGCATTTTCAATAATACATGCTTAATAAAAACCTATATTAAGCTTACAAACAATTTTAAAAAGTTTTGACAGTGTTCTTCGTCCCTGGGGCTTCAGATTTGATATGTGCTAAAATCTTGTCATTATCATGTGCAATCATTGATACAGTTGTCCGACATCCCAAAAGATTGTGCAATTGCTACCACTTTCTCACCTTTGTTGTGGTGTTTTATCCTAGCCAGTCTATCTTCCAGCATTATAGCAGGATGCTTAGCAGTTTCACTATGAATTTTCTTAGGCGTCATGGGGGCAAAGAATAAGGTCACAAATGAATGAGAAAGTAGCTGATAAACAGGTGTAAACAAATTTGAATTCAAAACAATCGTGGGAATCAGGACCTAACGGTAGATATCAGAACTACAGTACAATATGAGCTCCAAAAGACTGATAAATAAGACGATATGGCTGATTTCATGGTTTTGTTCACTAAGTTACACTACTTTATGGTGTGTATCTTAACATTTACCGTATATATTTTAATATGATTTTATATGCTTTTATTCTTATTTATTGTAAGGTAACATGATTTTATGTGCTTTTAAAGGTTTCCTAGTGATTTTATGATTCCAATATTTGTGGCGGACAGACATAAAGTCGAGTAAAATGACTTAACTGGATTTTTATTTTTCCATATATTAGTTTTGAAAACCGACATATAATCGAGAATGACTTAAATCAAAATGACTTAAGCCAAGGTACGTTTGTGTATGTATATATACCGCGTGACTGGTCCTTGTGCTGGTGGCATGTAAAAGCACCCACTACACTCTTGGAGTGGTTGGCATTAGGAAGGGCATCCAGCTGTAGAAACTCTGCCAGATCAGATTGTAGCCTGGTGCAGCCATCTGGTTCAGCAGTCCTCAGTCAAATCGTCCAACCCATGCTAGCATGGAAAGCGGACGTTAAATGATGATGATATATATATATATATATATATATATATATATATATATATATATATATATATATATATATATAATTGAATTAACTAGACAATTGGATGTTGTTTTATGCTACTGATCACAATGCACTTTCTCACAGTGTCGCAGCTTTCAAATTATGCCACCATGCTCTGGCTAGGGGTGGGTAGTCAAATATTCTCCCCATTTAGAATGCCAGTCCTTTGCAGGGTTACCCATTTACAGATGAGTGGACTGAAGCAAACATGAAATGAAGTGTTTTTGCTCAAGAACAACATGCTAGAATTGAAACCATGATCTTGTGATCATGATGGCAACAACCTAAATGCTAAGCCATACACACACACACACGCACACACACACAGGGAGAGAGAGAAAGAGAGAAGAGGGACATAAAGTGCACTTGTTCTTTTATTACAGTTCAGGCTATTGACATGTTGTACAAAGTAGTTATTGAGGAGATGCAGTAAAAATCATTAAAACCATTTAAAAGAAAGAGAGAGACTGAGTAACACTGGAATCTTACATCTGCACAGATGTGTCCCGCTCCACCGTTCCTCCTACAGCATCAGACCCTCCCCCTGCTCTCAACAGCACCCACCCACCTCATGAGAAAACTGGTTAAACGACCGCCGCTTCAACTAATCTATGTCTAGTTCTAAGAAAATGACCGTCTTAAAAGACATTACATCAAGCTGGTTTATTATGCTCACACTGCTTGTTGCATGGAGTGTTTTTATCACATCAGCTACAGGCACTTAGTCTTCGAAACAGTGAATAGCGAAGGCAAAGGTGGATGGAACGGTAATTGCTGTCCTGAGAGAAGAAGAAGAAGAAAAACCTCTTAAGCCAAAAGAACAGTCACTTGGAAATAAAGAACCAGATACAAAGCAGAAGTGGATGATAAATGCAGAATGGAGAATAAAATGGAAAATTGGTACTGAATATGTTTTTGGAATATTGTGAATTGTCCTCTGGAATCTTGTATGTGTGGAAGGAGTGTGAATCACTTGATTCTCAGGAGGTTACCTTATATCTCAGCAGTTAACAGTTGCTTGTTCATTTATATTAGTTAACAGTTAACATACATAATAGTTAACAATTCTGATATCTTCTTGTATAGTAGTTAAAAGCTATTACAAATAATAGTTAACAGCTGCTATATACTCTTTTACTCTTTTACTTGTTTCAGTCATTTGACTGTGGCCATGCTGGAGCACCGCCATTTTTAGTCGAGCTAATCGACCCCAGGACTTATTCTTTGGAAGCCTAGTACTTATTCTATCGGTCTGTTTTTGCTAAACTGCTAAGTTACGGAGACGTAAACACACCAGCATCGGTTGTCAAGCGATGTGGGGGGGGGGGGAAACAGACAGACACACACACACACACATATATATATATATATATATATATATATATATATATATATATATATATATATATATAAATACATATATACGATGGGCTTCTTTCAGTTTCTGTCTACCAAATCCATTCACAAGGCTTTGGTCAGCCTGAGGCTATAGTAGAAGACACTTGCCCAAGGTGCTATGCAGTGGGACTGAACCCGGAACCATGTGGTTGGTAAGTAAGCTACTTACCACACAGCCACTCCTGCACCTATAGATAGATAGATAGATAGATGGAGATATGGAGAGATAGATAGAGATATGGAGAGATAGATAGAGAGATAGATAGATAGATAGAGATATAGATAGATAGATAGATAGATAGATAGATAGATAGATAGATAGAGATATGGAGAGATAGATAGATAGGTAGAAAGTAAGTGAAGGAGTGATGGCGCGTGTTGAGTCATGGATGATTTTCCCCTATATAATCAATAATAAAATGCTTATAGCTGTTATTTGTGTTATTGTTTGTCTTCACACATTGTAACTGTTAAGGCCTTCGTTTTCTAAGGCTGCAAACAAAATGCATTATTGTAACGTTGAATTTCTTACATAAACGTGCACATTTGCAGCTTAGTAATTGCACCATTTAAGTTTTCAAGACTATGCAATGTTTGCACCACATGGCAGTATTGATATATGGGGGAAACACTGAACTCTAAATAATGATGTATGCAAGAAGTATGTGTGTGTGTGTGTGTGTGCGTGTGTGTGCGCATATATATATATATATATATATACACATATATGATCATCATCATTATCATTTAATGTCTGCTTTCCATGCTGGCATGGGTTGGATGGTTTGGAAGGAGCTCCACAAGCAGAAGACTGCACCAGGCTTCACTGTTTTACACACACACACACACACACACGCATGTATGTATGTATATATGTGTGTGTGTGTGTGTGTGTGTGTTTGCATGTATATGTGTATGGTTGCAAGTATATATGTATGTTTGTAGTGTGTGTACATGCTTGTAGTATGTATGCATGTATGTGTGCAATATATGTGTATGTATGTGCATATTTCCAAGAGAGCAAGTATGTGTGTGTTTATGAATGTTTATACGTATTCCGCAGGTGTACATATGCAAATACTATTCGAGTGCTCTTTAATTCTATAGCTTGTTTTAACTGTCAGAGTCGAGGCCAGGCTGCAGCACCGAGTCCTACTTTCCAATACCATTTTTCAACGATTAAAAGGTGATAGGTAATCAGTGACAGGTAATTGTGTGTGTGTGTGTGTGTGTGTGAAAGCGAGAGAAAGAGACAGACATACAGGTGGTCAGACAGATAGACAGACAGGTGAGGGAGAAAGAAAGTGAGGGCGAGAGAAGTGGATAAATTAAAAATACCTGAGACATATTTACTTGACGCATGGCATATATCCGAACACGGAGTTTGTTGCTCCTGTGGTTGTTGTTGTTGTTGTTGTTAGTGTCCACTTGTTTAGACATAGTGACACTTTTTGCTTTGACCACCACCACGTCAACGATTTGGAGTTTGGGAACATACAGGAAATGTGGTCGGAGTGAGAAGAAAGATTGGAGGAGAGAGGAGGAGGGAGAGAGGAAGAGACAGAGAGAGTAGGAGGGAGAGAGAGGAAGAGACAGAGGGTGAAGGCAGAGAAGTGTGATAGATGGACGAGGATTAGAGGGATGCAAAAGAGAAATGAGAGGAAGAGAGTGAGGGAGGGGGAGAGAGGAGCAATAAAGGGAGAGAATGAGAGAGACGTAGAAGAGGGAAAGAAAGATGAGGGGGGTTAGAGAGAGGATAATAGAGAGGATTAGAGGGATGCAGAAGAGAGATGAAAGGAAGGAAGAGAGTAAGAGAGGGGGAGGGAGAAAGGAATGATAGATGGAGAGGATTAGAGGGAGGTAGAAGAGAGGAAAGGAAGAAAGATAGAGAGGGAGGAGGAGGGAGAGATGAGTGACAGATAAGGAAGGGTTAGAGGGAAGTACAAGCAAGACAATAGGAAGAAAGACTGTGAGGAAGGGGGAGGGATAGATAGGGAAGGGTTAGAGGGATGTATGAGAGGAGAGAGAGAGAGAGGTAGAGAAAGAGGGAGAAAAGAAAAAAAAGAGAGGTATAATAAAGAGGAGGATGAGACTGAAGAAGACAAATGGTTGAAAACTAAAGAAAGATGAGGATAAAAAAATAGAGAGAAAGGAAAAGAAATGAAAAGGAGAATATAAATGGTAGAAGAATGAAAGAGTAAAGAGAAAAAATAGAGAAGTATGATGAAAAGGATGTGAGAGATGATGAAATAATACAAAGAAGAATTGGAAGAAAACAAGTCTCGCAGAAGGTAAGCGGGATTGCCTGCCAAAAAAACGAAGATCTCATCATAAGACAAAGAAAGGTCTTATGTTCTATTGTGAGAACAGGATGTTTGTTACCCCGATTGTCCTTTAAAATCTTAT
>NC_142950.1:7365900-7391240 GCF_046866305.1 Octopus bimaculoides
TTATTAAAGTGGAAAAATTATCAGTAAAGCCATTTCTATTCATTTTTTCAAATACATAATACTGTACCAAAGACTTTTAATTTCTTATTCTACTATGTGTGTGTGTGTGTGTGTGCGCACACAAATAAATGTATGACTATAAGAAGTAGTATTACTAGTTACGAGCTCCAAGGGTAAAGGGCTGGACATATACATCTCTCTCTCTCTGTCCCCAACTGAGGTAGCAATGTATCTCTACTGCAGAGCACCTATTTCTGTCCCTCCATTCATACTTCAATCTCTCATCAGCTGGTAGAAAGCCACCTCCCTCAATAACATTTCCCCACTCAGTTGAGGAGTAAGTAGTAGTTATTTAATGAACTCACTGCTGCTGCTGCTGCCACCATGTACAAAAGCATCCAGTCCACTCTGTAAAGTGGCTGATGTTAGGACAGCCATAGAAAACCATGCCAAAGCTGATAGTGGAGTTTGTTGCAGGCTTTTGACTTGTCAGCTTTCCTGTCAAACCATCCAACCCATGCCAGCAGGGAAAACGAGTGAGTTAGCAAGCGAATGAGTGAATGAGTGAGTGAGGGAGCCTTTTTGTTTTTTTCTCGATTTGCAACATTTACATTTACACGACAATCAAACTGTTTCATAAAAACCTATCAGAAAGTCGAATACGAATAAAGCAAAGTCAAAAAAGTCAATGAAGTCAGATAAAACCCTAACCAAATCAAAGACAAAACAAACTTGTCATATACATCAATTTGAAGTTAACATTGATGGATTTTCAATCAATAACAATGAAGTGAAAACTTATTAGTTAAATTAAGTACATATTTTGTTTTTTAATCAATTGCACAAGTAAAAGAATAATGCGCAAACACGCAATGTGATGCATGCATGCATGCAAGCATGCATGTGCATTTGTAGGCCTTAGATAGCAATGCGGTAAGGTGGTTCGTCTAAATCATCATCATTTAAGGTCTACTTTTCCATGCTTGTATGGGTCAGATGGAGTTTACTGAGGCACATTTTCTACAGCTGGATGCTCTCCTTGTCACCCACCCTCACCTGTTTTCAAGTAAAGTGATATTTTTCACCATCACATGATGTCTAGACAGGGGCACACAAACACGTGTGTTTGTACGTGTGTGTGTGCATGCGCATGTGTGTGTGTGTGTGTATATATATAAAAATTAAAAAAGTACAAAAGTCAAAAGGACATACGTAGTGAATATATTAGGCTGATGCCCAGTACAAGATAAAAAGAAGGGTGTGTGTGATATTTTGAGAATGGCTCTTCATCATAAACAGGAAAGGTTTAGAGAAGGGAAAGAATAGTCTGAGAAAAGCACGTCTGTGGTTATACATACATATAGGATGGGCTTCTTTCAGTTTCCCCTGTATCAAATCCACTCACAAAGCTTTGGTTGGCCTGGGGCTATAGTAGAAGGCACTTGCCCAAGATGCTATGCAGCAGGACTGAACCCAAGGCTACACAGTTGCTTGTTAACCACACAGCCACACCTGTGCCTATTTGGTTGACTTTGTAGAATCTGCAGAACTTCAAATCACAACAAATGCATTTCAGAATCTTGTCAAAATGGCAGGCAAACACAGAGGTTCATATGAAAATAATATGGAAGCCGTCCATGTCAGAAAGATTACAGCGGTTATTATTTCCCCCGTCATATCCTTTAGTTCTAGAAATTCTACTCTGCTTAAATTAATATGGTTTTGAACATATCAATTCTCTGACAACCAAATGTGTGAAGCCATAGGAGTTTTGCTTCCGTCATGGATTCTGAAAGAATTGGCACTTGATCGCCATAGTAACGCAACACTGTATGCAAACATCAACAACAATATGTCTAGTCAGCTTGAGGTTATCATAAAAACACCCAACCGCTCTTCAAGTTCTCCCTACTCTCTGTTTTATATTCACCTCATGCTTTGAAGGGTTTGTCCTCACCATCTCTTTCTCTCTTATCAGTTGGAGAAGCTAAATATCTCTTCTTCAGCAAGACACTTGTTCTTTCCCCTCTATCATACTTTCACCTTCTTCAATATGATACCCTGCTCAGTTGAGGAGGGGAAGTCTTTGTCTTGTGGACACTTGGTGATCTCACTAGTGCTTGGAGAGCTGGTTGCTATTTCTAGCTGGTTGAGTGACCACATAGTAAAAGAATAAAAGCATATGGGGGGGGGTGAGTGTGTTTGTTTATATACTTTTCCATATTTGTATGCGTCATTGGATTTTGCTATGGCTGATTTTCTATGGTTGGAGGCCCCTCCTATCACCAACACTCAACTGGTACTTATTTTAATGACTTCCAAAAAGATGAAATGCGAAGCTGACCTTGGCAGAATCTGAACTCAGAACATAAAACCAGAAGAAATGGTGATAAGCATTTTGCTTGGCATGTTAACAATTCTGCAGACTACTAAGCTTTGTTTAGTTACTACTCTACAAGTGTGTCTCTTTTCTGAGAACTCAATCCAACTCCCTACCAAATCCTATTATTCCTCGACAAACAAAAGATAAAGAAAGACAGCTATCTGCTGTTCCTCTGCTTAAAACTTCAATACTTAATCTCTCTCTCTCTCCCTCTTTCCTATCTAACTTCAGTCTTATTCCATGTGTTTAGACCATTACTCTTGGGAATATCTTTTCCATATTGTAATAACTGCTGTAATAAAACCTGTCCTTTTCGTTCTCATCCTGACACCAAAATTTTTCCTTAATTGCAAAGAAGGAAGGAAGGCTAAGGCTATCATAGCAAGCATTAGGAAAATGGCAAACTTTTTTTTTTTTTTTTCCTGCTTTCAGGTTGTTTTACATTATATACTGATCAACAACCAATCAATATTTAAAAATAAAGACAAGAGCCTTTATGAATGCATTGAATAATCACCCTCCAGTTATGACATTCGGATATCCGACACGTACATGGCAAAGACAAACACTACCATTGATGCTCCCTTTAACGGATATTCTTCTATAACATCTGAAATCACAGATTTACATAAGCTTTCAAAGTCGGCAAAGCCAGAAAGAAAGGAAAAAAAAAAAAGACAGAGTCCATACATATTTTTATGGATAGAATGAGATGAGAAATAATGTTGGATTTACTCAATTCGTTTATTTTTTATCTGCTAAAGCCAAAGCAATCTGTTGAAATTTAAATTCAGGTAGCATGGAAATTATTTCAATTTTATGGGGGGTTTTTTTCTTAGTATCAGCCATTTTCGAGTGTTTATTCTCAAAGATCTGCTTTCTCTTTTTTCTCTTACTTTGCACAAAATTTAAGATGCATCAATATAACACAAATGAAAAATTGTTTGTCAATTTTAACCCTTTTCATAGCAACCTACCTGAGACCACCCCTGGCTCTATACAATACAAAGTTTCTGTTTTAAAGTGATTTAAATTAAAAACTTAAAACCTTCTCTGAAAATTTCATGTTAATTGACATAATAACGATAAAAATATTTTACTAAATTCTTTGTAATTTTCCCAAAATTAATTGAAACAGAAGTAGTGTATTGTATTTCAACAGAAATATGGTAACAAAAGGCATTAATCTTGTTGACACTTTCTATGAAGTGTTTTTATTTGTATTTAAGAATGTTACATTTGAAGTTTTGGAGAAAATTAACAAAACAGATGAAAGAAAACAGCGAGAGAAAGACATAGAAAGAGAAATAATAGATACAAAGTTTAAATCTAGTCAGTCAGATAGCAAAATAATACATTGATGGTGGTGTTTGAAGAAGACAAATGATGTGACACAATTTAAGGAATTGTTCAATTTACAGACCTTGTTCTTAAAACCTACTCCTACTCCAAATGTATGTAATGGTGGTTGCAAGCATGGCCAAGTGGTTAAGAAGTTTGCTTGTCATCACAAGTTCCCCAGTTCAATCCCACAATAAGGCATTTGGGGCAAGTGTTTTCTTTTCTTTTAATTTCTTTTTTCCTCACTGGATGCAGGAAGGTTGTGTAGTTAAGAAGCTTACTTTGTAACCCAGTGATTTCAGGTTCAGTCCCATTGCATGGCACCTTGGGCAAGTGTCTTCCACTATAGACCCAGACCAACCAATGCACTGTGAATGAATTTGATAGACGGAAACTATGTTGAAGCCTGTTGTAAATATGTATATGTATGTATGTGTGTGTATATATGTCTTTGCACTTGTATTTGTTTCTCTACCACTTCACAACTAGTGTTGGTTTACTTACATCCCTGTAACTTAGCAGTTCTGCAAACAAGACCAATAGAATAACCACTAATCTTAAAAACATAAATACCAAGGTCAATTTGCTTGACTAGAAACCCTTCAAAATGGTGCTTTAGTATGGTCACAGTCCTATGACTGAAACAGGTGTAAAGATACAGGAAGAAAGACAGCTTCTTTGGGTGAATGCGAGACTCATGAAGGAAAACTGGGTACATAGAAACTGTAGAGAAGCCTGCTGGCTGGAACATATCTTAAATTCAATCATTCATCTTTGTCACCAGCTGTTTTGTGCTGAGTCAGCCTGAGTGCACATGTCAACAGAATGCTCAAGTTAGATTATTAATTAAGTAGTTTATTGATTAAACAGGTAGTTCAGTTAACGAAACAATGGAATGCATGTTGCTGAAACTGTGCCAAGGTAGATCATAAGACAATAAGAAAGAAAGACAAAGACACTTCCCTAAAGACAAGCTAACTTCTGAGAGAGAACCTATAAAATATAGGTCATGATTTTTAAGACAATATCAACACCGTCACCACCATCCAGGGTCTAGGAAATAGATGCAACTAGCAGAAATAGTCTGGAGAAAATGTTATCATCATAATCATTGTCATCATTGCTGGGCAAAAGGCTTAGAAGCATTTTGTCAATCTTTATGTTCTGAGTTCAAATCCCACCAAGGTTGACTTTACTTTTCATCCTTTCAGGGTGGATAAAATAAGAACCAGTTGGGGGTCGATGTAATTGACTAGCCCCCCTCCCCTGAAATTGGTAGCCTTGTGCTTATAGTAGAAAGCATTATCTAATGTTCATTTATCATGTTGGCATGTGTTGCCTGGTTTCACTGGGTCCAATGAGCTGCAGAGATACATCAGGCCATAATGCCAGCTTTGGCATGGTTTCTATGGCTGGATGCCCTTCCTAGTGCCAACCACTTTACAGAGTGGACTGAGGGCTTTTTTTCATGAACGCTGGCACTAGTGAAGCTGTTAAGTCACTTGCAAGAAAAAGTAAAGAAAGGAAAAGGAAAAAAACACCTTCGACTAAGTGGGAGCATATTTGAGAAGGGGGCAGGTGTCTTTATGCCAGGTGTTGATGGCTAAGAATGATTGAAGGACAAGCACAGGTGTCTTGCTATAAGAGAAGATACATGGCTATCCCATTATATACATTATGGGAGGGAGATACATGATGTGAGGATGGGTGGGAGTGTCTGGAAGGGAGACAGAGATGGTGGTGAGAGGGTGAAAGAGTCCTTTCATTGCTAATCTTCAGGAAGTGACAAGAGCAGCTTTTGCAAGGAAAAAGAATTGAGATCATCATCATCATCATCATTTAACATCCACTTTCCATGCTGGCATATACTTAAGTATAACTCAGCAGGTTGTAAACGACCAATGCAGTCTATGTCAAAGTATTCCGATGTTTCTAATAAAACTTTATTTGTTTGCCTGTTTTCCAATAAATTCTGCTGAGTTAGTCTTATTCTTTTGTTTTTTCTGAATTTTTCAAATTGTAAAGATAATTTACGGACACTGTAAATAAATAAATAAATAAATAAATACATATATATATATATATTCATCACACACACACACAGAAGGTTTTCATAAATTATCTCTACAATTTCTACATTTTATTCCATCCATCAAAGTTGATATCCATCAATCAACTTGTATGTAACCAATGGAGTCCACTTGAAAGTGTTCTGATGTTTCTAATAAAACTTTATTTGTTTGTCTATGTTTTCCAACAAACTCTGCTGAGATATCCTTATTCTTCTTTTTCTCTTGAATTTCTCAAGCTCTAAAGATAATTTACGGACATCCTATGTATATATATATATATAACTAACATCAAAATGAAATGACACAGCATTGTTTTTTGGTTATTTTTTTTTTGTTTTGCATCTCTTGTATATTGTCATGTGTTCTACTCTATTTGGTTAATGCTGTCATACAGGGTGTTGGCTACCTTAATGAGGTTAGTCGCCGCATCTCATCTTTCTCTTTCTATACCAGGATTGTGTTCCATTGTCCCCATATCTCTCTTTAGCTGATTCACTCACACCTTACACTGTCTTTGCGGAGACATGTGGCTTAGTGGTTAGCATACTGACCTCATGATCGTAAGACTGTAGTTTCATTTCCTGGACTGGGCGACACATTGTGTTCTTGAGCAAAACACTTCACTTCACATTGCTCCAGTCCATTTTGCTGGCAAAAATGAGTAATCCCAATCGACTGGCATCCCATCAAGATTGGGAATCTATACACCATGTAGACCAGGAAACAGGCCTTTTGTGTAAGTACCAACAATGGGAGTTCATTTGTCTCTGGTACGGCATCAGTGTTTGGAACAACTTATGTCTGTGAGCAAACATTTTCAAAAATGAAGAATGTGAAGTCAGCACATCGAACGAGGTTGACTGATGAACATTTGAAAGCAATTCTCTTGGTTGGATGCAGCAACTCCAAAGCAATATTGGTGATATCTTAAAAAGCTAAACACCAGTTTCACAAATCTCAATAATCCATTTTTGCTGCTTCGTTTGGGAGATTCAGATTTGTGCACACTGGGTGTGATATCACTATTTTATTGCTAATGTCACCTTCTTTGGTAACTTTTTGGTAAATAAATATGTTGGCTGTCTTTTTTTTTGTGTATTCACTGTATTGTAATGAACAAAATGGTTATGTGGCCCACACTTGTCATTCTCTTAGTTATCTGGCCTACAGTGTAAAAAGTTTGGTGATCCCTGCATTAAAGGTACAAGTGTCTATGGAATTCTCAACACTATAATTCAATTGATAGACAGTTCCATTCCAAAGGAACATTCATAATTGAGACACCCCTCTTATATCTGTCATTTCTCTTTAACACTTAGGCTGAACGTAACATGCAGATTTCCTGAGTAGCACTCCAAACACCTCCTGTGATTCCAGCTTCAGTCAAGTTCTACACGATTTGAATCCCTAATAACCCTTCCACACCCACACACCAGTTCCAAGAGAACACCTCCATTCCCAGATTAACAATCAACGAGCATGTTTAGATTCTTAAACAAGAGGTAGAAAGACAGAGAAGGTGTCCACGTGCATTTAAAAGCACGTGCAGAAATTTCCAGAACCAGCCAACACAGGTGTAAAAACACTTGGAAGAAAGTCATTGTCAGGCATTCCGATACCGTTATAGTACATACAGCAGTTTATTCTCCAAGAACTTTGTGGATAGTGAGTTTCTTCTTTTATTTATTTATCCATTTACATTTTCTTGTTTTATTAGCTCTACTATTGATTTTCATTTCAACGTCAGATTTTCTATCTGCTTGTTTACATCAAATAGTTTCTATTCCTCTTCTTATTGCTGCCTTCTCCTCTTCATCACCATCACAGTCACTATTATTTTTTCAACCAATCCACTATTAGAGCTATATTTACTCCTGAAATACTACAACTACATACACACACACACACATATATATGTGTATATATGTATATATATATAACTTAAAATCTCAAAGGCAAAAGCTAACACTAAATTTTGCATGTTTAACTATTTATATTTTTAAAAATTATATTTTGCATTCATTTTCTTTCATGCTAAACACATGGATAGAATTTTCTTTGGAATATATAAACAGGCACAATATATATATATTATATATATATACATTGACCAATACTTCATAAGCGAAAGACCATGTTATATATTTCTATATATATATATATATATATATATATATATATATTTCGTATGTGTATTTCGTGTGCAAGATTCTTGATGTATATATATGTATATATATATATATATATATATATATATATATAAAATTTTGTTTTTATGTTACAATAAAAACAATTTTACATTAAATTGAAGGATTACATTTGGTAGAGTACAAATTTATTATTTTTTAACAAGAATAATACTAACAGTAACTTCAAAGTTTTAGCCAGCCAAGTCATCATCATTTATATGTACACACACACACTCACACACACACACACACACACACACACACACACACATGTACATTTAAACACACATACATACATGTGTATGTGTGCATGTCTATATAAATACATAAAAATATATTTTGTTTATATTCATGTACACACACACTCTCTCTCACTCACTATGAAAATTTCCGAACACTCTTTACCACTGTTCCAAGCAATTTTATTCATGCTTAAGCAAATAGAATTATATATATATATATATATATATATATATATATATATATATATATACACACATATATATTCCATCAAAATACACACCAGAACTACAAATTGAATTTTTAAATTATTTTCCATCCATTTTTTTTTTCGATAAAATAAATGTATAGATAGATAGATGAAATGACAAACATCTGCAAAGAAGACCATGGTGCACTTGAATAATAAAATGTCACTACATATTGACTTACTTTACAAATTAAATATAAATTTATATATATATACATATATATATAAATACACCCATAACATACATATATATATATAAACAACAATAACTGCATCAATGTAACCAAAACCAAATAAAAAATTTTATAAAACCATGCAACATAACAGTAAATATACAGCACAATGATAAAAATAAATTTAAAAAAGCACAGATCCGAAAAAAAAAAGAAAGAAAAAAGAACCAAAAATAATAACAAAAACCAATATTTATCTGAATAGTTTTTGGAACTTACAAGAGGCTTAGAACACCAGATCTGAAACAAAAGAAAAACCTGACGATTTGAGCAAAGAAAGAGAAAAAAGAAAAATAAACAAAGAAAAAAAACAAAGCTAAAAAAAAAAAACTGAAAGAGTTTTTTTTTTTTTTTGGTAACTGCAGTCTAAGCAAGACAACTACTTTGGGGGGGGAAAGAGACAAAAAAAACTACCTTCGATGACAAACAAAAAATTTGAGAACTAAAGGAGAAAAAAAAATCTCTGTGGAATAAGAATAGAATAACTGGTTTCTGTTGGAGGTATAAAATGAAATAAAAAAAGAAAAAAGAAAAAGCAAAGAATAGAGTTGTTATATATATTTATATATATATATATATGTTTTTATATATATATATATATATATATATATATATATATATATATATATATATATATATATATATGTTTATATATGTATATATATATATATATATATATATGTTTATATATGTATATATATATATATATATATATATATATATATATATATATATGCACACATACATATGTATACATGTCAATATATGCATATACATTTATACACACACATATATAAACATACACATATATATGTACATATGTACATTTATATATATATGTGTATATATATATATATATATATATATATGCATATATACATACAAGTAAATATATATATATATATATGCATATATACATACATGTAAATATACATATATGTATATAGATAAATAGATATAACAACAACCACGAGAACAACAACATAAAACTCAGTCACAGAGAGTAGTAAGTTCATGAACCAAACCAAGGCAAGCTACAGTCAGGAGGATTAAAATAACAGGGTTTGAAGGAGTAATACCTTGAAGGCTCGAGAGTAGCTTCTTCGAGGGTTTTGTAACCTTGCCAAGAGATACGGTATCTGCGGAGAAGGTTATAAATGGAAGGTTTATCATAAAACAGCAGTGGTTAACCTCTCAAAACAAAACGACATGTAACGGACATTCGTTCCTAGTCGTTACCAAACAATTAAAAAAAAAAAAAAAAAAAAAAAAAAAAAATCAGTTAGTTTCTCGTCGGAGGGTGGAAAAATGTAAAATCCCGACAAGAGTAATGTTATTTTTTTTTTTTTAAACCAATGTTGGACATTTCTCTCCATGGGAGAAGGAAAGAAAAAGAAGGAAAATAATGAAACGAAAAGAAGAAAAATAAGACTAGCAAAATAAATGGTCGAAATATTGATTCTGATGTTTTTGTTTTATCTGCAGCAGGGAATGAGACTGGCCAATAAATTCCTGGCAATAATATAGTTAAGTTGGTGTTCTGAAACTTTCAGTCAAAAATGAAAGAAAAAAAAAGGAAAAAGCTGTATTTGTTAAATCGACATTTCACATTAAATTAGGTTCATCTGTTGACTCTAAACTAATAATAACAAAACAGGACAGATTTCTTCTACTTCTTCCAGTTCTCTTATATTTTCATACTGACAGGCACAGTCATGGTTGTGTGGTTAAGAAGCTGTCTTTGCAACCATATTGTTCCATGTTCAGTCCCACTGAACAGCACTTTGGGCAAATGTCTTTTACTATAGTCCCCGGATAGACCAAAGCCTTATGACCAAAACCAATGGGACAGAACCTGAAACAATGTGGTTAGGAAGTAAACTGTTTTTACCACACAGCTATGCATACACCCCTAGGTTTTTTTTGAATAGTTTCATCAAATTTCATTCCTTCAAGCAATATCTCAGTTCAAATCCAACCATAACCCACTCAACTACACATCTTTTAACCCTTCAGCATTTAAACCAGCCAAATCTGGCCCAAATACTCTGTTTTAAGTTCAAACTCGCCAGATCTGGCATCTCACACCTACCCTACAATGTCATTTTTAAAATAAAACAATCACATCATCAGAACTTTTAAGCTACAAGATAATGCAATGATTAATTCAAAACAATGTGAATAAATAAGCATCACATTTGACAAAATAACCTGAATGCTAAAGGGTTAATGTAAATCCTTTGAAAACAAAAAAGCAAAGAAACGAAAAACAGCAAAAAGAAAAGAAAAAAAAGAGATGGCACCTTATATTTCTGGAATTTCAATGAGATTTGATTTATTAAACAGTTCTGGTAAATTCAATGATCCTCTCCACCTTGATTCCCTTTTACAATGTGAATGAACTGGTTTCAGTGCAAGCCATTTTAACCATTTTTCTTTAATCTTTGTACCCTTCAGCATTTAAGCCTGCTATACCTGGCCAAAATATTCTACCTGTTTTATATTTAGACTGGCCATACCCAGCCTCTATCGCCTACCCTACAATGTCATTCTAAAAACATACAATCGCATCATTGAAATCTCAATGCTATGAGTTACTCTTTTACTCTTTTACTTGTTTCAGTCATTTGACTGCGGCCATGCTGGAGCACCACCTTTAGTCGAGCAAATTGACCCCAGGACTTATTCTTTTGGAAGCCTAGTACTTATTCTATCGGTCTCTTTTGCCGAACCGCTAAGTTATGGGGACGTAAACATACCACCATCAGTTGTCAAGCAATGGTGGGGGGACAAACACAGACACACAAACATATATACAACGGGATTCTTTCAGTTTCCGTCTACCAAATCCACTCACAAGGCTTTGGTCGGCCCGAGGCTATAGTAGAAGACACTTGCCCAAGGTGCCACGCAGTGGGACTGAACCCGGAACCATGTGGTTGGTAAGCAAGCTACTCACCACTAATTCAAAACAATGTGATAAAATTTGCATTACATGTGACAGAGTAATCTGAATGTCAAGGGGTTAATCAGGAGAGAAGGTTGTGCTTTTGACCTTTTAAAGGGCCTCCAAGACTTGTGAGGAGGGAAGAAGGTATTCTCAAACCAGAGACCTGGTCTGAATTCTTGCAACAGAGTGAGCTCAAAAGGCATCCAAGACACCTGGTGGTGATGTTAAAGTATATCAGAAGACAGTTGCCCTATGGTGCTGAAAAGTGGAGCCGAACCGAAGATCACATAATTGGGAGGCAATCTTAACCACATAGCCATTCAGAAGATGTTGTAATTAAAACTTTATTTATGGCCAGTTTTATTCATTTGTTACTCACCCCATTCTGAAGTGATCCATTCTCTGCCAAAACATTGCCATCCCACTGGTGAAGGAATGTGCCGTATATTCAGAAACACAAGCCTAATCTTAGGTTTTCAATGGAATTCGGTAGATGAAATTTATAGAGAAGTCTAGCATGCATGCGCACATGTGTCTGTGTGTGTGTGTGTGAGACTAAAGACAAAGCCATTATATCTGAGAAAGACAATCATCTGCAGAGTTTGCTAAGACAGCAAAGCTAAACACAAAACCTTAACCATTTTCACACCAAAGCCACCTGAGACCAATCCTGATTCCTCTGATACAAAACTTCTTGTTTTGAAGTGGTTTTCATATTACTCTTTACTCTTCTCTTTTACTCTTTTACTTATTTCAGTCATTTGACTGCGGCCATGCTGGAGCACCACCTTTTAGTTGAGCAAGTCGACCCTGGGACTTATTCTTTTGCCGAACCGCTAAGTTATGGGGACGTAAACACACCACCATTGGTTGTCAAGCGATGTTGGGGGGGGGGGGGACAAACACAGACACACAAACATACACATACACTCTCTGAGTGGTTGGCGTTAGGAAGGGCATCCAGCTGTAGAAACTCTGCCAAATCAGACTGGAGCCTGGTGTTGCCATCCGGTTTCACCAGTCCTCAGTCAAATCGTCCAACCCATGCTAGCATGGAAAGCGGACGTTAAACGATGATGATGATG
This sequence comes from Octopus bimaculoides, assembly GCF_046866305.1. Taxonomy (NCBI): domain Eukaryota; kingdom Metazoa; phylum Mollusca; class Cephalopoda; order Octopoda; family Octopodidae; genus Octopus; species Octopus bimaculoides. The sequence goes on from NC_142950.1 coordinate 7,378,644, forward strand.
ATGATGATATATATATATATATATACATATATACGACAGGCTTCTTTCAGTTTCCGTCTACCAAATCCACTCACAAGGCTTTAGTCGGCCCGAGGCTATAGTAGAAAACATTTGCCCAAGGTGTCACGCAGTGGGAATGAACCCGGAACCATGTGGTTGGTAAGCAAGCTACTTACACCACACAGCCACTCCTGCACCTATATTGTAAAATTTCATATTGATTTATGTTCTAAACTTAATAATGACAAAGTTATTTTACTAAATTCTTCATTATTTTCAAAATTAATTACAACAAAAGTCTTCCGATTCCTCATATACCGCATTTTTCTCTCGGTTCATTTTCCGCTTTCTTTATTAAATTTAAACCGTCCATCAAAATTTCATGTTGATTTATGTTTCAAACACCAACTTCAGAATGATAAAGTTATTTAAAAGATAAAAATAATTCTTTAATATTTTCAAAATTATTTGAAACTAAAACAATGCATTTCAACAGAAAAAAGGGTCGGTCAAAGTGGTCTAATTTAAAACCGCCCATCAAAATTTCACTTTGATTTAGGTTCAAAACTTCAGCTTAATAATGACAGTTATTTTCTCGCATTCACCCTTTACTTGTTTCGGTCATTGTCCTGTCGGGCAAAATGCTTAGTGGCATTTCATCCATCTTTATGTTCAGAGTTCAAATTCTGTCATAGTCGACTTTGCCTTTCATCCTTTCGGGGTTGATGAAATAAGTACAAATTATGCACTGGCATCGATATAATCAACCAGCCCCTCTCCCAAAATTTCAGGCCCTGGGCCTTTAGTAGAAAGGATTATTATTATTATTATTATTATTATTATTATTATTACTATTACTATTATTATTATAGATGTCGCACAGTATACAATATCATGATGTTGTTGATTGAAGATATTGTGTCTACCAGGGGGTTTGTACTGTTTGTCAAGTCACAATGTCTGCTGGTATGGGCATGGGATGTGTTCGGGAGATACAACTGTATACAGAAGAGCAGGAAACTGAAGGTTGATGGAATCCTAGGAAGGCATGGGATGAAGTGTTGAATGTTGATCTCAAAGATGCAAACACACACACACATTATGGGTTTCTTTTAGTTTCCATTTACCAAATCCACTCACACAGCTTTGGTCAGCCTGAAGCTATATAAGAAAGCATTTGCTCAAGGTGCCAGACAGTGGTTCTGAACCCAGAACCACACAGCTATGCTTGCATCTACCTATTTATAAAGAGAAAAACATCATACAGGTGATAACGGAACTCCACAAGAAATACTCCCTTCTCAATGATCTGGATATGAAATAAATGAAATACCAGAAATTGCTTCCTGTTATTCTCTCTCTCATTCTCATACACACACATATATATATATATATATATATATATATATATATATATATATATATATATACGTATATATATAAATATACATACACACATATATATATATATATACGTATATATATATATATATATATATATATATATATGTATATATATATATATATATATATATATGTATATATTCTCTTTCTCTTTTACTTGCTTCAGTCATTTGACTGTGGCCATGCTGGAGCACCGCCTTTAGTCGAGCAAATCGACCCCGGGATTTATTCTTTGTAAGCCTAGTATTTATTCTATCGGTCACTTTTGCCAAACCGCTAAATTACGGTGACGTAAACACAACAGCATCGGTTGTCAAGCGATGGTGGGGGGACAAACACAGACACACCAAGACACACACACACATATATATATATATATATATACAGATACATACGACAGGCTTCTTTCAGTTTCTGTCTACCAAATCCACTCACAAAGCTTTGGTCGGCCCGAGGCTATAGGAGAAGACACTTGCCCAAGGTGCCATGCAGTGGGACTGAACCCGGAACCATGTGGTTGGTAAGCAAGGTACTTACCACACAGCCACTCCTGCACCTATATATATATATATATATATATATATATATATATATATATATATATATATATATATATATATATATACATATATATAGAAAGACAACAGGGTGATACTGTTAGCAGAAGATGAAAGAGGAGAGTTGATGATGATGATGATGATGTGAAGGATTCAGTACAAAGATATACTAAAGGAAATGGTTATATAGCTAGTTACAGGTTTTACTGTAACTTTGAGGGTATGCTTGCTTACATACACATACATAAAATGAAAACACACGAAAGAAAAACAAACGTGACAGTACATCCACCATCATCATCAACAAACGACATTTCACTGCATCCATCACTCCTGTAAATTTTCCAAAGAATCTATTAGCATACAATTATGCTAAGACTGAAGAGAATATATAAATTCAAATACTGCAGAGAATTATAAATAAACAGTACGGTAGGAGGACATGTAGCATTGGCTTTGGTTATGTTCTCTATCCGTCAATAAATCAATGTGGTAGCGATAAGCTATAAGTGATCGTTATAAACAGTACATATGGTATGAGGCTTTTATTTCGACATCAAGGAAATAATGCACAATGGTGGTAAGACACTCGAGAGAGAGGTGAACAGCAGAAGGTCTGCTGAGAAGAAATGCTGCTCAGGTAAGTGTTTCAGCCCTTAACTTCTTACACTCTAGGGGGCTGGGCCACATCCAGCTCATGACTCCTGGGTTCCCTTCTGCATTTAAACCTTCAGGAGATTTCACCAGGTTATAACTCTTCTCTGTTGACTCTGCTTTCATACTTGTGTACATATCTATCTGTCTGTCTGTCCATCCATCCAATGAATGTGTTTGTGTGTGTGTGTGTGTGTGTGTGTGTGTGTGTGTGTGTGTGTCCGTGTCCTGCTAATCCCTGTATATTTATGATATATATAAAGATATATATATATATACATATATATATATATATACACACACACACAAACATACACACATATCAGAGGGAGACAAAAATTTGTCCCAGCAGTGGCCAGCAAAAAGGCCAGATGCATTTTGACCTTTTCAGGACTTTTCAGTGATGCACACTCACAGCTAATCACATGCTTGGATGAGAATTCATCATCACTAACATAGGGGAAAATTAAATAAAGCATTCACTGATGTTGCAAATAGTTGCTCAGCTGAATAAAAATCCAGTATATGCAATTGAGACAGTATTTAATTAAAATAGCCGCCATTTACATTGGTAATTCTCTTGAGATAACATCACTTATTGAGGTTCTGTTAGTTTTTTTTGCACAAGCTCTAAAAATATTACTTGTACCTATGTATAAAGAAATTTCAATTCAACTTCAGTTTTCCAATCATACCTATCCCTTTTAACACCTAGTCATAAACCCGGACACAAAACTCTAAAGCCTAACTTTAACCTCTAACCCCTTATGTATAAATATATAAATTGTATTAGATTGGAGTGAACAGATGGCGTAATGGGTTGGCATCATCAGACATATTTATACGATTAATATTTGAACTAATTAGCTAATGTCCCTATTTTGTCACAAGCATGCCTGTCGTTACTTATCTAATTAATTAACAACTCAGATATTAATGATTATCTCTGCTAAGAAGAGTATCAAAGCGGAGACTACCCACTTAGAATTGTTGGTGTTGATCATCAAATATGTAGCTCAGTCTAGAACTGCAAGGCCAATTGGCACAAACCCTGAGGCTTACCACCAGGTTACAGTGTCATGATCACAGTCACTTTAAAGTCTACTTGTCCATGATTACTTATATGGGTCAGGTGAGAGTATGTTGGAATTTTATAAGGGGGAGACCTGGCAGAATTGTTAGCACACTCTTTCACTTGTTTCAGTCATTTTGACTGTGGCCATGCTGGAGCACCGCCTTTAGTTGAGCAAATCGACCCCAGGACTTATTCTTTGTAAGCCTGGTACTTATTCTATCGGTCCCTTTTGCTGAACCGCTAAGTTACGGGGGACGTAAACACACCAGCATCGGTTGTCAAGCGATGTTGGGGGGGGGGGGACAAACACAGACACACAAACATATACATACATATATATATATATGATGGGCTTCTTTCAGTTTCCGTCTACCAAATCCATTCAAAAGGCTTTGGTCGACTATTATTATTATTGTTATTATTATTATTATTATTATTATTATTAAGGTCGTGAGCTGGCAGGATCATTAGCACGCTGGACAAAATGCTTAATGGTATTTTGTCCATCGCTACGATCTGAGTTCAAATTCTGCTTAGGTCAATAATTATATATATATTCCGTTTACATATTTGTTTTGCAAGATTTTTGATGCAAAATGGCTGATATTTAGCAAGGTGAGACACACATAAGAAGGAAGGAAACAAAGGACCACTGATGAGGTCACAGAAGTGTGATGAAAGAACTCTGGCCGAAATAAGATTAATGTAATATAAAGCTGAAGCAAATTAACACCAAATATACAGTGCGTGTGTTTTTATTGGCTAAACTGGCAATATGACCATCCCCAAGTACAACAACATATATATATATTGATCTAAAACAACAGGATTACTAAAGGAAGACCGGAATTTAAGAGAAAACCAAAAGATCTCATGATATTCATTAAAGGATTTTATTTCAGATATTCTCATTTGAAAAATCATCTCCGGTAAATCATTGAGAGGATGTTGGTGTTGCGTTGGCGGAGGTTTTCTCTCTCTGAGTGCTCTTATTATTATTATTATTATTATTGTGAAGGTGCATAGCTTAGTGGTTACAGTGTTGTACTCATGATCATGAGATCATGGTTTCAATTCCTAGACCTAATGGTGTGTTGTGTTCTTGAGCAAAATACTTAATCATGTGTCGCTCTGCGATCAAATCGACACCTGACATGTGGCACCCTGTGCACCCGTTCAGGCAATATTGATCTGATGGACGGAGTGAAATAATGTGCAGCACATACATTTGATCACTATAAATAAATCATTTGTGCAGGTTGTTCGGCAAAAGCTGAACATTCGTACATCATCTCTGATGGGAGAGTCCATCATTATTAAGGTGACAAGCTGGCAGAACCCTCAGCATACAGGACAAAATGCTTAGCAGTATTTTGTCCACTTTCATGTTCAGAATTCAAATTCTGCCGAGGTCGACTTTGCCTTCCATCCTTTCAGGGTCGATAAAATAAGTACCAGTTGGGTACTGGGGTCGATGTAATCAACTAGTCCCCTTCCCCACAAAGATTTCAGGCCTTGTATCATAGTTATAATAATTGGTGGAAATTGAGATACACTAGTATAAATATTTAGTTCCTACGTACGTTTCATCATTGTAGTTAATTGGAGCTCAGCATTGAATGTTCCAAGTTTATTTGGATAAAGTGTTCCCCTTATGATCCATTGCACTTTGGCATCGAAATGCATTTGGAAAACCAAATGCTGAGTTCCAATTAACGGCAATGGTAGAACGTACGTAGACACTAAATATTTATACCGGTGTTGTACTGTTCCATATGCTCTGTATATGCTCATAACTTGTAACACTGCTAAGTACAACATTAGACTAACCACTATGCTGGAAGCCGACTGGATAATGATAATCTATGTGAAGCTCTAACTCATATAATAGGAGTCGTATATCTAATTGTATGCACAAAATAATATAATAGTTATCTAATATAGTCTGTTTAGTGTTGAGGAATGTTCAATTGGCCATCGAAACAGTTTAACAGAATCGTTGATGCAGTTGGTATTTTGTAAACGTGTATTAGATTACCAAACAGCATTGCACGACAAGTGTTTACACGTAAAGATAAACTTGGTCATACACGACTTCAGTTGGAACCATGTAACTAAATTTTTGTTTGACTATTTCTTTGGAAAGTTAGTAAGTTTATTACAGGCAAAAACGCGAGAATTGCGGCGTAATTGGAGAGAGAGAGAGAGAAGGAGAGAGGGAGAGAAGAAAGAGAAAAGGCGAGAAAAGAGAGAAAAAGAGGGAATGAAATAAAGATAGTAAAAGAAAGACGGAGAACGAGAAAGAGTGAGCGAGAGACAGAGAAAAAGAGAGAGTGAGTGTGTGAGAGAGAGAATATATAAAAAAACATTAAGGTTTACTTGAAATATTGAAACGAAAACAAAAATACTGTTTACTAATTGGATCTTTTGGAAATTTCTGCTGACTCTCACACATCATTGCATCTTATAATTAATATGAGTTTTTAATGCTGTTACTAATTAAATACTTCTAAATTCCTTAATGTATTTTTTTCTGGTAATATACACGTTTTTAAAATGAAAATATTGCTGATCATTATTATTATTACATCTAAATGTTTTATTTTTTTCTAATGTCGTTTCTAATTAAATAATTATAAGTTCAGCTAAATGATTTCCCAACCTCTTCGTAATGTGCTTTTAACATGCAAGTTTTTCTCCTTCAAAAAAAAAAAAAAACCCAGTAATTTTTCGTTTCGTTATTTCAAATATGCCACGATATTTTTATACATTTCCTACATTTTTTTTCCTTTAAGACAAATTTACGCCGCGATTCTCCACATTTACCAATTATTTTTATCCATAGTCGAAAGAAAACGGAGTAAAAATATATAAAGGACATAAATTCGAAAGAAATAGATTTTATATATAACATTCTGTAACTGGTTGCTTGTACAAGACAAACGAACACGATTTTAATGCATTAAAAAAAAGTTATTCTTCTGTTCATTAGATACAACACTGAGTTAAGTTTCTTACTATTATTAAAACACTTTTAACAAAAATTCTGTGGAGTAGAGCAGAAAAAAGACACTACAGAGAATATGGGACGTAATGAACACATCTAAAATAACTACTATCGACATATATGTATTTATAGAGAGAAGAAAATATATAAAATGAAGGCAATAATAATCTGAATATAATGGCATATATATTATCATATATTATCATATATTATTATATATATATTTTTATGTATATCAATAAAATCGAAAAATTTTTCAGCCATCAAAGAAGTTACATACCTTGTGGTAGACAAAATCTATATTATGTCACACAAACACATAGAAAAAAATAAGATTAAAGATCAACACTTGTTTACAAATAGATTGGGGGAAAAGTGTATGGAGTTGTCATGGAATCGGTTGTTCTTAATTCGAAGAAATGGAACTCCCTGTAATCGCTCTGTGAAACACTTCGCTGATTTCTTAACACGTGTTTTTAGCGTTGTGTATGTGTTTGCGTGTGTTTGTGTGCTTGTATGCGTGTGTGCTCTTGTGTGCAAGAGTGTTTATGAGTAGGTGTCAATGTGTGCGCATCAGAGTGTGTTTACGTACGCGTGTCAATGTGTGTAAACGTGTATAAGAATGTGTGTACGCGTGTCGGCCAAATATAGTTGAAAAAACTGTAGCTTGAAGTACACCAACGTCACCACCACCACCACCACCTGCACCTCCAACATCACCATTAAATAACACCACACACACATACATACACACACATTCGTTAACGCAGCTATTATGACAGCAGCCAACTTTTACTACAAGTACCCTACCCACCAACCCCATTGATTCTAGTTCAGCGGCAGAGAGAGAGAGAGAGAGATAGAGAGAGACACACACAAAGACACAGAGAGAAAGAGAGACAGAGAGAGAGAGAGGTGGGAGATGGAAAGAGAAAGAGGGGGGAGTGATGATGTAAGAATGGGAATTTTTTAGGACAAGATGTTGAGAGAGGATCTGTTGTTTATACTTATCACAATGAGTGTGCACGTATACGTGTGTGTGTAGGTGTTTGTATCAGAACGTATGTAAAAGAATGTGTGTGTGGGTGACTGCGTGTTGCGCGCGAGTGGGAGACATTACTATATATATGTTTTCAAAGTGGTTTTTCGTGACATTATATAAGAGTATGTTTTGAGAGACGGTGCAAAGGAATTCATGGTTGTGTGCGTGTACGTATGTGTACACACACACGCACACGCATATTAGTTGTTGCCAACCTACCCGCTCCCGTCTCTCACTCTTCTTCATGCCTGCCCCCCCACCCATCATTCACTCTTGCAAACCCCGTCCCCAACCACACCTAGTTCCTCTGAGCCCCACTCGTTTCTACACACGTCATATCTTGAGGGGCCACCTGGATACTTCATCACCACTACATATCTCTAAAACCGGCAATCCCACTAAGCGTGCTTGGTGAGGAGGGTTATTATTGGACATCCTGTAGGATAACAGAAAACAAAACCCAACAAAGATGAGGCACCTTGGGCCAACCAAAGCCTTGTGAATAGATTTGGTAGACGGAAACTGAAAGAAGCCTATCGTGTATCATCATATCATAATCAGTTAGTGTCCGTTTTCCATGCTGACATGGCTTAGACAGTTTGATTGGGACTGGTAAGTTGGAGTAGCTGCACCAGGCTCCAGTTTGATTTGGCTTCGTTTTTACAGCCAGATGCCCTTCCTAATGCCAACCACTCCAAGAGTGTAGTGGGTGCTTTTACATGCCACTAGCATGATTACTCAGGCATTGCTTTACCAATATAACCTGGTGTAGAACTCAATATACGCATGCTTCTAAATGAAGTGTTAGTTGGGTACAGAGCAGTAATAAGAGATGACAAAATTTATGTATGTATTTGTCCCCCATAACTTAGCAGTTCAGCAAAAGGAATTGATAGAATAAGTACCGGGTTCCAACAAAAATTAAAAAAAAAAAGTACTGGGGTTAATTCATTTGAGTAAAAGTTCTTCAAGGTGGTGCCTCAGCATGGACACAGTCTAAGGGTAGAAGAACCCAGGAGAGTCAATGGACATCCAGTATTGTGTGTGTGTTGGCACTCTGTAGCTTACGACGACGAGGGTTCCAGTTGATCTGATCAACGGAACAACCTGCTCGTGAAATTCACGTGCAAGTGGCTGAGCACTCCACAGACACGTGTACCCTTAACGTAGTTCTCGGGGATATTCAGCATGACACAGTGTGACAAGGCTGACCCTTTGAAATACAGGCACAACAGAAACAGGAAGTAAGAGTGAGAGAAAGTTGTGGTGAAAGAGTACAGCAGGGTTCGGCCACCATCACCTGCCGGAGCCTCGTGGAGCAACGCCTGGTCTGGGAATCGAAACCTCGATCCTATGACTGCGAGTCCGCTTCCCTAACCACTGGGCCATTGTGCCTCCACCCAGAATTGTGTAAAAAACGGAAAAAGGGGATGACTATCATGTGCATGGAAGGATCAATGGAAGGTAAGAAAGTTACAAGGGTGGGATGATGACTCAGGGAAAAATCACCTGAATGGAGGACTTGCAAGCCATGTTTCTGCAGTGAGCTGTTAAATTAAAAAGCAAAGGGATAATGTGAAAATGGTTGAAAGAATTGGGCAACATTGAGAAATGTCACTGAATGAGAAGAAAAAAAAAATGATGAAGGGGAGAAAATGATAGAAATTGGCTGTGTGGTTGAGAAGCATGCTTTGCAACCTGATGGTATTAGGTTCAATCCAGCTGCAAGGTATTTTAGGTAAAACTGGGATTGATGTAATCAACTACCCCCTCCCATAAAATTTCAAACCTTATGCCTATAGTACAAGGAATTATTATTATTATTATCATTTTGCCCATTGCTGTGTTCTGAGTTCAAATTCCACCAAGGTCAGCTTTGCTTTTCATCCTTTTTGGGGTCAATTAAATAAGAACCAGTTATACACTGGAGTCGATGTAATCAACTTAATCTCTTCCCCCAAATTTCAAGCCTGCAGTAGAAAGGACTATTATTATTATTATTATTATTATTATACAGTAATTTAGGATGGTGGATTAGCAGAATCTGTAGAGCATTGGGGGAAAAAAATGCCTTACATTCTGAGTTCAAATCCTGCTGAGATCATTGTTTTTTTTTTCATCCCTCTGGGACTGATAAAGTATACCAGTTTTATACTGGGGCCAATGGTATTGGCTAACCGCCTTTCTTCATAATTGTTGGCCTTTTGCTTAAATTAGAAACAATTATTAACACTGTCAATTAAAAAGAAAAAGAAGATTCAAACTGCCAATATTTTAATTATTAGTTTCCTAGTTTGTTCAAAAATCAATAGATCATAATTAGACCTAGAAAGAATCTTTTTGTTACCAGATTTCTGTTAAAATAGATTGCCTTTGTTTCAATAAATTTTGAAAATAACAAAGAATTTTATAAAATAACTTTGTCATTATTAATCTGACATCTGGAACATAAATTAACATGAAATTTTGATGGAAGGTTTTTAATTTCGGTCAATTCAAAACAGGAAGTTTGCATCGTGGAAACAGAGGCAGTCTCTTGTGGGTTGGCATCTAAAAGGGTTAAGAAAATCTTTGCAATGCAAATACAGATAATAAAAACAACAAAAAATTGCAACAATGTTAACAATATTGCATTTTGTATTTATTGCAATCGATATTGTGGTGCAAGTATGGCTGTGTGGTTAAGAAACACACTTCTCAATGATATGGTTTTCAGTTCAATCCCTCTGAGACGAAACTGCTGTAGCAGCGATTTGAGACCAAACCACTAGAAAGTCAGTCAAACATCACAATCAAACTATGGTAGTTTCACATGATGGGTCTATTAAGCAACCAATCAGCATCAAGCCATTGCATGATTCAATCTTCTAGAATCTTCTTGTGCCCTATAAAAAAACAGTTTTTGGTGGTAATTGGAATGGTGAGGCAGCCTTGCATTGTGTCTCCATTCTTGCCACATCCAGCTGGTTAAAACAGATGTCTGATACTAGACAGGAATTTTTGTAGCCACAAACATAGCACAATTATTTTCCAGTCATGACGGATCAGCCACAGATTGCTGCATCAGTGTTGTTGTTCTGTCTGTTGGCACTCCGTCGCTTATGACGTCGAAGGTTCCAGTTGATCCGATCAACGAAACAGCCTGCTCGTGAAATTAATGTGCAAGTGGCTGAGCACTCCACAGACACGTGTACCCTTACCGTAGTTCTCGGGGATATTGAGCGTGACACAGTGTGACAAGGCTGACCCTTTGAATTACAGGCACAACAGAAACAGGAAGTAAGAGTGAGAGAAAGTTGTGGTGAAAGAGTACAGCAGGGTTTGCCACCATCCCGTGCCGGAGCCTTGTGGAGCTTTAGGTGTTTTCGCTCAATAAATACTCACAACGCCCGGTCTGGGAATCGAAACCGCGATCCTATGACCGCGAGTCCACTGCCCTAACCACTGGGCCATTGCACCTCCACAGCTGTATTAGTAAGCTTGCCATAAACTCCAAGCAGTATGTCTCTCCCAGTGTGTAATTATTAGAGTTAGTATTTTTAAAAGACCACCACAGTTAAAACTCTAAGTGCAATAATAAAATAACGTTAATTGTTTGTGGTTGTTGTTAGTTGTTACTTGATGCAGCCTGAGAAATATATATTTTCCTTTGGCAACTCAACCAGTTATCACCTCAAACCAGCCGACGACAACAACAACAACAACAATACAACCCACAACAGTGCCGTGATTGCAAATCAGACAATCAAGAGACTTAAGAGTGCATAAAAGACATTGCCTTCAACAACATTTGTTGACTTATTGCTTGTCCTTGATAAGACAATTACGAATTGTTTCAAGCTACCAAACATTGTATTACTGACAGCACGTGAAAGTTAAGATAATATTAAAGAATGTGGAGAAAAGAGCAATAGAAAGGTTTTCTGAACTACTATCACCCATTGGAAAATTATTTCCCCAGGGTTGGGGTAAAAAACAATTTGTTGTGTTCTTTTGTCATCTCCTTTGTTTTGTTTTTTTTTGTTTTTATTTATCTATGATTTTGTCCAAGACAAGGCTTGAGGCCAGCTTACCCTTTAACATTCAGTTTATTCTGTCAAATGTAATCCTTATTTATTCAAATTATTTCGAATTCATCATACGTTATCATGTAGCTTTGAGAATTCAATGAGGTGATTGTTTATTTTTAGAATGACATTGCAGGGTAGGTGTGAGAGACCTGATCTGGACAGTTTGAATATCAAAGTGTTAAGGGACTGCTAAGAATGAAAATAAGGGGGCCTACAAACTCAGAAGATGTCTTAGCAGAAAGCTTAAAGGACTGGATATCACAGAGCAGAGAAAAACAAGAAGATGGCTGTGAGTTCCACAGACCAGCAGTTTGAAGGAAAAAGCTATTAGAATAAAAGGACTTGCGACTAACAGGGACCTCAATAGAGAAATGACAACCCCGGGAAAAGAAACATGTGACACATTTAAACGTCTTGAAAGCTCATCAGAGCAATAACTATGGAAGTCATCATCGTCATCCTTTAACGTCCGCTTTCCATGGGTTGGACGATTTGACTGAGGACTGGTGAAACCGGATGGCAACACCAGCCTCCAATCTGATTTGGCAAAGTTTCTACAGCTGGATGCCCTTCCTAACGCCAACCGCTCAGAGAGTGTAGTGGGTGCTTTTACGTGTCACCCGCACGAAGGCCAGTCAGGCGGTACTGGCAACGGCCACGCTCAAAATGGTGTATTTTATGTGCCACCCGCACAAGAGCCAGTCCAGGGGCACTGGCAACGATCTTGCTCGAAAATCCTTACACATGTCACGGGCACAAGTGCCAGGAAGGCGACGCTGGGCACAGGT
>NC_142950.1:7391740-7399240 GCF_046866305.1 Octopus bimaculoides
CATACATATATATATATATATATATATATACATATATATATATACATACATTATATATACATATATATATATACATACATATATATATACATATATATATATACATACATATAATATATACATATATATATATACATAATATATATATATATATATATATATATATATATATATATACATACATATATTATATACATACATATATATTTATATATATATATATACATACATATATATTTATATATATATATATACATACATATATATTTATATACATACACAAATATATATACATATACACACACACACACATATATATATATATATATACACACACACACATACTCACATATACACATACCATACATATACACACATAGACCCTACACACACACACACCACACACAAATACACATATAAATGTGTGTGTGTTGGTATAGTCCATTACATGTCTCCTCAGAATCTAATTCTTTTTGTATTCTCTTTTTTTTTTTTAAATCATTTTATTCTTAGTAATTCAAGAAGAGACCAAAGCAAATGACTGCAGAACTTTAAAATATGTGAAATTCCCTTCTTATATAATAGACAGGATATATTACGTAATGAGTTGGCATTTACAATCTCAGCCCATCGGCCATAAAATCTGTGATGTATATATTACCATTATAAATGTAGCAATAGTTCAAAATCCACTCACAAATATTTTGTTAAGTGGACACTGACATACTTTGTGTTGTAAACCAATAAATAGTTTTTATATAGGCGCAGGTGCGGCTGTGTGGTAAGAAGCTTCCTTCCCGACTGCATGGTTCAAGGTTCAGTCCCATTGTGTGGCACCTTGGGCAAATGTCTTCTTCTATAGCCTGGGGTTGACCAAAACCTAATGAGTGGATTTGGTAGACAGAAACTGAAAGAAGCCTGTCATATGGATGTATAATATATATATGTGTGAGTGAGTATATGTGTGAGTGAGTGTGTGTGTGTGTGTGTGTGTGTGTGTTTGCCCTCCACTGCTGCTTGACAACCGGTGTTGGTATGTTTATGTTTTTGTAACTTGGTGGTTCAGCAAAAGAGACCAATAGAATAAGTACCACACTTTAACACTTTAGCATTTAAACTGGCCATATTCAGCCCAAATAAGCTACATGCTTTAAACTAAAACTGGACAAATCTGGCCTCTCACACAAACCCTACAATGTCTCTAAATACAACCAATATCTTTGAAATACTGAAATTACCAGATAATGTTTGATTAATTAAAGACAATGTCAATAAATAAGCATTACATTTGACAAAGTAATCTGAATGCTAAAGGTCTGAAAAAACAAGTACTGGGTTGATTAATTTGGCTAAAATTTCTTCAAGGCAATGCCCCAGCATGGCTATAGTCTAATGACTAATGATGGCATAAGTCATGGAAAAAAAGGACATTAAAACGATGAATAATCCCCCTTTTGTAGGAGGCAATTTGAGAATGATTTGACTGTTCTTTCTAGCAGGGTGAGCAGTCACTTAGAAGTAGCTGCCCTTATCTTTGGCTCTCTCTATCTGCATGTTCAGTAATAATGTCTACTGTCTAAAGGAAATGATCTAAGGCTATTGAGAGGAAGTGTGGATGAGCATACATCTCCTGGGAAGATCATATGCCAAAGACTATTTAGAGATGAGTTAATACATGGAGACAGCAAAGCAAAATATGCAGAGAGGAAAAAGGAATGTTTTGATATGCAAATGTTTCAAAATGGTTGACATGAAACATGGCTACAACCTCTAATGTTCTCTCCTCTGGATGGTGTTTTAGAATTTTAGATAAAGTACTTTAGATGAAAAGAGCTTATAGAATTTTCATTAGATTTCTAAAGCATAGAAATCAATAAATGCAACAATAATTGTACCATTTCAAATCTTTGACATGACAGTTTTTGTAAAAAACCGCACACATACTAACACACGCACAAACATGCAGACTCACAGAAGTGCCTATACCACTGCCTGTTATAGTGCACACTATGATCAGTCCTCAGCTAGGCTGCATGCATGGTACATGAGAAGCAGGAGAGCTGTATGTCGTGTCTGATGTTGAATTGGCAAGCCAGAGATCTGTACCAGGCTTGTCAGCTTTTCAAACCATCCGACCCATGCCAGCATGGAAAATGGACTTTAAATGATGATGATCCTTATGTAACACCATCTAGTGGGTTGTCCGGAAAGTTTGTGCCGATTTATAGTAGTTTACCTTTTGACTTATTTTAGAACATGGTTGAGTCCATAAAATAGGATTTGACTACAGTTCCATTTAGAACACAGTTTAAGATATCTTTTCATGGAAGAAGGTTTATGTTTCTATAACCTGTGTTAATTCTATAACCCTTTAAAATGGAAGATAAGAAAGTTATTTTCGGCACTTGATGCTTTTCTTTTTCCGTAAAGGGAAAAATGTCTCACAAGCAACCAAAGAAATATGTGCAGTTTGCCGTGATGTTTCTTTATCTGAAAGAATTGTATGGAAGTGGTTTGCAAGTTTCTGAGCTGGAGATTGTAGCCTTATTGATAAAGAGCGATCAGGCAGACCATCCACTACAGATGATGACGAAATCAAGTCATTAATTGAGAATAACCCACATTGCACAACCCGAGAATTGGCAGAAAGCCTCAACCTATCAAAATCCGTCGTTCATGAGTACCTGGTAAAGCTTGGGTACACAAATCACTACGATGTTTGGGTACCACATGAGTTGAGTGAGAAAAACCGTTTGGAAAATTGGCACAAACTTTCCGGACAACCCAATACATACATATAATCACTGTATGTTACAGTGTGCAGCATGATCAGTCCTCAGCTAGGCTGAAGGTATGGTACATTTGGAGCAAAAGAGCTATATGCCATGCTTGGCTTTATTAATCCCAACCACTTATGTACCATTGACCAGAGCTGATTTGTGACTGTAACACCAGCACCAATACCATCTGTATACATAGAACCACTGTCTGTTACAGTGTGTAATATTGCCTGTCCTCGGCTGGGCTGAGAGTGACACACATTTGGGGCAACAGATGACATTAGGCTGTTTGCCTCCACAGTAGACTCAGTTTTGTTATACGATGCTGAAACTTGGGCCCTCACCAAACAATTTGGAAAACAAAAGGTGACTGCTGCACAAGAATGCTAAGAATGGCTCTGAATGTTACATGGAGAGCAATCAATGGGATTGGATAGAATAAATAATGAAGTTGTAGTGGAGAAAAAGTTAGCTGTCATGTATGACTGGATGCTATCTGGACATTGGAAAAGAATTAGATGTATCTTGATGATTCATGCCAGGTATTAAAATGCCAACATCATGACTGTAACTCGATGCTCTGCAAACACTGTAAAGGCTGTAAGATAAGACATGGACATCAGGGAAACCAACTGCTATGGTTTTCAGGTGTGTCCCCAATGAGGGTGATGTCATGCTTCTTTAAACAGGGCTTAAAACTCAATTCAGATGGCTAGAGGAGGATGCTGTTGGGGGACCATATGTGAGGCCATCTCCATCAAACACACACACAAGCATGTGGCCTAGTGGTTAGGCTGTTTAATTTCCAGACTGCACGGTGTATTGTGTTCTTGAGCAAAACACTTAATTTCATATTGCTCCAGTCCCCTATCGATCAAGGAGGGGGGAGTGTTGGCCTGCTCGCCTAGCCAGCAAGGTGGCATCATTTGATGGCTAAAACAGTGCAAAGCGCATTGTGACCAGCAATGTGTAACAGCATCTAATAGCCTGGTCGGTCACATGATCATAATACACACACGCACACACACACACACACACACACACACACACACACATGCAGTGAAACCTTGGTTTGTAAACAACTTTTCGAACACACAATAAAATAAAAAGTAAAATAAAATATTTATTGTCCATTCACATCCTCAGACATCATTATTGGAATCATTATGTGTGTGTGTGTGTGTGTGTGTGTCTGTGTGTGTGAGTGTGTGTGTACATGACAGGCTTCCACACAGTTTCCACATAGCAAATTCACTCACAAGATCTTGGTCAGCCAGAAGCTATAGTAGAAAACACTTGCCCAAGGTGCTGGACAGTGGAACTGAACCTGAAAGCCACGGGCTTCCAAAACCAAGCTTCTTAACCATACTGTCATGTCTGCACCATGCCCCTTCATGTTGTATCAGAGAAATGCGACAAATATTGCTGAGAAATATTCAAATGTAAACATATTTATTCATTTATGCAAATTCTGGAATTTAAAATATTTTTCTGTTTTCTATTTTCTATGGTTTTCAATTTAATTGTGATGCAAACCTGTTTCAAGCAAACATATTTTGATAATTCTACACAGCATGGAGCATAACTTCTTGGCTCATAGATTGTGCAATGATGGGTTGGGGAAACTTAGAGAGGGAGAGAGAGAGAGAGAGAAAGAAAGAGAGCGAGAGGGAGAGAGAGAGAAAGAAAGAGAGGGAGAAAGAAAGAGAGGGAGAGAGAGAGATGGTAGAAAACTGCTTGAAACAGTCATAGAGAGTGTTCAAGGATTTTCATGGTATGAAAGAATAGGAAGAAAGAGAAAGAGATGAGACGGACAGACAGAGAGAAACAGACGGACATCGTAGCTAGAATTAGACACCAAAGGAAGAATTAAAAGAAAGATATGATAGAGAGACAGACATATGAGAGAGAGAGAGAGAGAGAGAGAGAAAGAGAGAGAGAGAGAGAGAGAGAAAGAGAGAGAGAGAGAGAGTACACATACAGAAAGATAGATATACATCATAACGAAAATCAGATACTAAAGGAAAAATTAAGAGTAAGAATGATATGATATGGAGATAGGAATATAATAAAGAAAGATAGACATACACTAGAGCAGTGGTTTTCAAACTGTGGTCCGCGGACCACAGGGGGTCCATGATTTGATTTTATATATGTTTTTTAATCGAAATCTTTTAATTGACAATAAACCTATTTGTTAAATACTGTTAAATAAACAAATGTAAAAATATATGTCATTTTAAGCAAATATTTATGTATAAATTTCATAAGCGTTCATAAGGGGGTCCCTAAGGTAAAGCCTGAAATATAAAGGGGTCAAAGAGTTTGAAAACCCCTGCACTAGAGAGATGGAAATACAATAGAGAAAGAGAGACAGACATGATAAACAGATAAAAAGATAGACAGAGATATTAGACTGACAAAGACAGATAGATAGGTGTCACAGCTAGAAGCAGATATCAAAGGAAAGAGAGAGAGAGAGAGAGAGAGAGAGAGAGAGAGAGAGAGAGAAAGAGATGCTAGAGAGACAGAAATATGATAGAAAGAGAGAGAAAGAGATAGACAGGCAGATAGACAAAGAGAGGCTTACAGCAGATACTGATGTGCAATGGATATATAGATAACTGTATAAAACTCAGAAAGCTAAACCCAACTTACTAATCTCTTTTCTAAATAACCTGCCCACACAGATTTACAAAAAGAAAAAAAAAGAAAACCACCAGATAAATCAGATGGCAAAAGGAAACATGCCTTGACCTCCATATTACACCATATTCAGAAAAAAGCACAATGTAGCTGAGTGTGGATTAATTCCAGAATTCCAGAATGGATGTCTTCAGACCTTGTTTGCACTTCAGGAAATTCCTTCTGGCATCCTGGGACCAAGATGAATAACTAAGTTGATTATGAATAACAGCCAAAGGGAGACAATACCCTGCTGTTGATAGAGTAATGGAGACTTATTCTCCTCCATTTTCTAGAGAGGCCACTTGCAACAGAGGCCATATGCCAATGGATATTGGGGTCTGATGATAAGCTGTATTGTGTTTTATGAACATGAAAACCAGGGTAATCTCATAGACCGGCCTTATCTATCTCTCTCTCTATGTATGTACATACACGTAAAATACACCATTTGAGCGTGGCCGTTGCCAGTACTGCCTGACTGGCCTTCGTGCCGGTGGCACATAAAAGCACCCACTACACTCTCGGAGTGGTTGGCGTTAGGAAGGGCATCCAGCTGTAGAAACTCTGCCAAATCAGATTGGAGCCTGGTGTAGCCATCTGGTTTCACCAGTCCTCAGTCAAATCGTCCAACCCATGCTAGCATGGAAAGCGGATGTTAAACGATGATGATGATGATATATATGTAGGTATATATGTATACTGTTATCATCACCATTTTAATGCCCTTTTTTTCCCATGCATGTACAAGTCAGACAGAATTTATTGAGGCAGGTGTTTCATGGGCAGATGCTCTCCCTGTCACCAACTCTTACCTGTCTCCAGGCAATGTAATATCTTCCCATGGCCAGGCATGTTTCTGCAGATTATTGGAAATGTATGGTACTGCTTGTATGACAGTCACACTTGTTTACAACTATCATGCTTTGTCAGGTCAAGGAGACACACACATACAAACACCCACACACTTCACTTATAATAATAATAATAATAATAAGAAATTAAGGCAAATAGACCAGATATAGTTGTCAAAGATCATGAAGAAAAAAAATGCTTTCTAATTGATGTATCAATTCCAGCAGATGACAACGTTTCTCGAAAAGAAATGGAAAAACTTTCAAAATACAAAGACCTGGAAATAGAGATAACTCGAATGTGGAATCTAAAAACAGAAACAATTCCTATCATAGTAGGTGCCTTAGGTATAATAAAAAAATATTCAGACAAATACATAACAAAAACACCAGGACTTACAAATATATATAACATACAGAAAATTGCACTACTGGGTACTGCACACATTCTACGCAAAACACTTTCAATACAGTAAACATAAGAGCACCACAGCAAACCACAGCACATACCCAAGGCACAGAGAGCTGCGCTCGGTAGTGGAGTGAAAGCACGTTATAAAAATAAAACTACTGAACAATAATAATAATAATAATCATAATCCTTTCTATTATAAGCACAAGGCCTGAAATTTGGGGACAGGGGGATAGTCAATATCATTGACTCCAGTACTCAACTGGTACTTAATTTATTGACCCCGAAAAGATTCAAGGTAAAGTCAACCTTGGCACAATTTGAACTCAATGTAGCGATGGGCGAAATCCCACTAAGCATTTTGTCTAGTGTGCTGACAATTCTGCCAGCTCACCACCTTTAACAACAATGGTTTCAAATTTTGGCAGCACAAGGCTAGAAATTTAAGGGGAGAGGGGAAAGGCAATTACATTAACCCCAATGTACCTATTTTATCAACCCCGAAAGGGATAAAAAGCAAAGTCAACCTCGGTGACATTTGAACTCAGATTTTAAAGACGGACGAAATGCCACAAAGCGTTTTGCCCGGCATGCTAACGATTCTCTCACCTCACCGCCTTAATAATAATAATAATAATGATAATGATAATAATAATAATAATAATAATAATAATAATAATAATAATAATGGTTTCACATTTTAACACAAGGCCAGCAATTCTGAGGGAGGGGTAAGTTGATTACATCAACCCCAAAAGGATGAAAGACC